>NW_025938997.1:235499-271205 GCF_000764305.2 Hyalella azteca | reverse complement strand
GCTGACGCTCGAATCTCCCACCACTCACCCTCATGGCTGACGCTCGAATCTCCCACCACTCACCCTCATGGCTGACGCTCGAATCTCCCACCACTCACCCTCAAGGCTGACGCTCGAATCTCCCACCACTCACCCTCAAAGCTGACGCTCGAATCTCCCACCACTCACCCTCAAAGCTGACGCTCGAATCTCCCACCACTCACCCTCAAAGCTGACGCTCGAATCTCCCACCACTCAACCTCAAAGCTGACGCTCGAATCTCCCAGCACTCACCCTCAAGGCTGACGCTCGAGTCCCCCGCCACTCACCCTCAAGGCTGACGCAGGTGACGGTGTCGTAGCTGAAGCGGTGGTTGCTGTTGGAGCAGACGCTCTCCTCGAGAGAGAAGTTTGCGCCGTCCCAGCGGCACACGTAGAACTTGTCGCACAGACGCCGCACGCCCTGCCGGGGGTTAGTGGTACTGTGGGTTGTTTGGGGGCTCTGCGTGGTGGCTCACAGCTACTTGTAAGGACTTGACAGTACTTAGTGATAATTAGGGTATTCGATGCACTTGATACTACGTAGGGGTACTTGATGACTATTGCATTACTTGGCTGTAACACGAGATGTCCGTGGAGGTAGCGCAGTCGTTGCCACAAATTTAACTCTTAGACTCGCCCTACAGCCACGAAACATGCACAGCTACGCTCACCTTCAGAGCTACGAAGTCACAGACAAAGCTAGCAACACTGTGAGCCACATAGTTTTGTAGTGCTTAAAACCACAGCACCCTAGGTCTGCAGCTCAAGTCAGCCTCGTCTCCATGGTTGTGTAACTTAATGATGGCGCCACCAATGACCGTCTCAACCTTTCAACTTAACTCCAACTCTCCACCGCGCTGCAGCAATGAGGTTAGGTTATGTCCGGCTATGTTAGAAAGGAGAGTCGGGGTAATTGTGGAGGTAAGGGCCATGCTGGGATTGAACATCCATGAAGGCGATTCAGACTTGAGCAGAGGCTGCGGACTTGCGGTGTTCTTGGTTTACGAACTCAACTTCATAAGCTACTCTCTCCCATATATAACATGTTCGAGCAGGAGAAGGTATATAAATGTGATGGTGGTTTTGCAGCCACTAACATGCATATAGTTTGTGGGTTTCCTTACTTTAATGCAAAGAAATGTTCGTCGCAGCCAGCGAAATATTAGCTTAACTTCGCTTGGGTACAAATTGATTCGTTCACATTCATTCAAATCCGTTCACATTCATTCAAATCCAAATGGATGATTCCTTAGAGCTAATTATTGACAACCCGTACTTTAATCTTCACGTTAGAAATCCCGACGATGACATGTAATACTGTTAATTCTCGACTTATGCTCAAGATGACCTTATTGACCTTATTAATGCTCAAGATGAGGCATATCTAAATGTCTAAAACCATATCCATGTCTGTGATCGGCCATCTGATGCGGTAAATCTTTGCATCTCAAACGAACTATTCACGCTTGCTGATGATTTCGTTTCAATGGCTCGGAGGACGGCGATCAAGTATCAAATTACAGACATGAACGAATCGAGGACAATTATTATAAATATTTTATTTCTCTCAAACCCTTGGTTGTTATCGCAATCTGTTTGTATAGCCTACTTAAAAACTAATTATTAATTGGCAAGCGAGTAAACGTCCATTCATAAGTGATTAGCATGTTAATTGACCCCTGGCCGAACAACTACTGAGGCAAAACACCGTTAAGCCCAAAACATCCGTTTAAAATGTTTCGTTGAACATGAACCAAATGTGGCGTGTGGCGTACCAGAGAATACTTCATGCAGGTATGGGCCCGCTAGAAGGCATTTCTAGAGTGGGATAGTCAAGGTGAGACTTTTATAAAAAAATAATAGCGGTTTCAGCGTTTAGTAGGCCGTAGGCTTGTTGCCGATTCTTAACATCGCAGAAACATTCACAGCATTTTGCGGTCTCGAACTCGCAACTCACTGCTACAATTTTGCTGTGCTTAACCGCCCGGCCTCCTCGCCAATTCTGACCAGAAACTAGCGCGCAGAGCTGAGATCGAACCCGCGCCTCTTTGCTCTAATCCTGGTACTCTGAACTTTAACCACTGGGCCACCCTATATACTATAAGATCTATACTTCACAGTTCAGACTGGCGCTTGCAACACTTACCTTGTAGACGCCGCCAGGTCCACACTGGGGGACGAAGTCACAGTTGAACCTGAGCACTTGTTCGTTACGAGGGATCTCTTGGTCGCGGGTGCACACTAGCGTGGTGTTGTACTCATGGGTTAAAAACTCGGTGACGGCAGGGTGGGGGGAAGGCGTTATGGCAGGGGTGGAGGGTAGTTCATGAATGGGGAGGATGGAGTCTGTGTCAGAGACCGGCATGGAGGACCCGCACAGTCGGTAGTTCGCTGCACAGGAAAACAATTGCATCACTAACATTTGTTATATTTACGCCTGAGTAGGGTGTAATATTGCAAATGAGTGAAATGGTGAAAGTTACACATTGAAACAAAAAATGCATTCGTTTGTTTTGCACGATATTTTAATTTCCTGAAATATGAGGACCGGGTGGAGAGCGCAATAGTATCCGTTTTGAATTGAAACTCCGAGCTGGCCGATGGGAGGAACTGATTTGAATTAGAACTATAAATTTTCACCCTACTCCAGAGTTCTGCAGTGCCCACCTTTAATGCTTGGACTCAATCGTTTTCTGACGATTGATTGTTCAACTGACGGCTTCGACTCACCAGTGTTCTGCGGCACACAGGCAAGGGTCTCGTAAAGTAGCACTTGGCCGGCAGCGCAGTAGGAGTCCACGTTGGTCAACACAGGGCGCATCGACACACACTTGTAGAACTTTGAGCACGTTGTGCGGGTGTCCTGACCACGCGACATGATAGAAAATTATGATTATTTTATGATTTCAAAATGTATGGCATTGTAAATTTAAATGACGTTATTGATTTAGACGGAATCATTCTTTGTCCAATATATTAAAAATAGTTAGGAGTTCGTTACTCTATCAGCCAATAACTGACGATTCTTCAAGCCGATATACGTGCATTTAGGCCGCTACGTGTACTTAAATCGCTACGTGGACTTAGTCCGTCCGCTGCGTGAGCATAAACGACTTTCGATACCAAAGCCTACGGACTTATTATTAGGTGTTTAAGGCTGGACAGTGACCCAAGTCCTAAGGTAACATGTCGCAGGCCCATGATCTTCGGCCAGTAAAATTTGGGAGCGCGGTCAAAGTTCTGAGGTTATGTCGGTAACGCCACTTTGGCTGTCGTTCCGACTCATCCCGGCGTCGTTCAAGCAGTCAGATGAACCAAGTACGTGACCGGTTGACTCGTGTGAACATGCAATCTAATCGAATTAAAAAAAAACTGATTTACAACGACCTCTAATATTTTCATCGCCATGGCAGTGATCGGAGATGAATTCGGATGCGAGACGAAATTTCAGGGGAGTCATGAATTTAATTTACCTAATGATGAACTATGCAACACAAAACTACGGGTACAGTCACAAAAAATGTGCTACTTTGATAATTAAAAAAATCCTTTTGAGGAATTCCATCTCATCCTACTCTCACCACAAAGCTGCTC
Source organism: Hyalella azteca (assembly GCF_000764305.2). NCBI lineage: Eukaryota > Metazoa > Arthropoda > Malacostraca > Amphipoda > Hyalellidae > Hyalella > Hyalella azteca. Next base: position 267,591 of record NW_025938997.1, on the reverse strand, counting down.
GAAGGCAGACACATGGCGTGGTGCACTCACCACAAATTTGCCCGAAGGCAGACACATAAGGTCTTCGTTGCACAGAATCGACACTGCATCGTCGGGCACGAAAATCTCGCCTCTGCCGTTACAACTGACCGAAAACGAGCCGTTTTTCGGATCGTCGATTTGGATGCTGGGCTGGAAGCCAGCATCCATGCAATCTTGAGAAAAAAGTTACAGGAATTCTAATGATTGAGCCAAACATTGCTGAATATAGAATAAGTCTTCTTGGATTTCTCCAAACGTTTCTGATGCTAAAATTATAAATAATGCTTAGGAAAAACAAACAAAGCGAGTGAAGTATATAGACCTCGGAATAAAATACGCGCAAAGTATTACTTTAGGTTAATTGGAAGGTATAATTCAAACATCGTGACAAAATAATATTGATAACTAGGAATTTAAATGCAAAGAAAAATCCAAATAAGTTCATCATATATTATAGAAAATGTTTCAGAGTCCAGCTCCATCGTCAGTTCAAAGATTCTAGAATGAACATGAAATCACAAGTTAGTACAATTGAAAGTCACGGAACTGAAATTAAAATTTAAATTTACAAATAAATGACAAAGGAGAAGAAACAAAACAAGCGCAAAACCTATCTATTCTCAATCTTGTGGGGATATGAGCTAAAAGCTAAATTAAAACTGGGCTTAAGTTTAAAAAATGAAAAACGTTTCTAAAATGCGCAGATCTGAAGTACCGGAAGTGGAAGCTAACACCTTATAGAGTCACTGTCAGATACAGGAACATTGCACTGCTCGGCATGTGTAATGTTGCAATGAGTACGCACAGCCGAATGAAGGGGCGTGAAAGCAACTGTCCATTCCTGCCCTTATGCTCTGTCATTAATAATGCTTCTGCCCTTATGTTCTACGACCCTAGAATAAATATTGCGTGACGTCATCCCATCGCAGAACATTCACAGAATTTTGCGGTCTCGAACTCGCAACTCACTGCTACAATTCTGCTGTGCTTAACCGCCCGGCCTCCTTGCCGATTCTGACCAGAAACTGGCGCACAGAGCTGAGATCGAACCCGCGCCTTCTGCACCAATCTTGGTACTCTGAACTGTAACCACTGGGCCATTGTAACCACATTGAGCACAACAATATTGTTAAGCTAGGGACGATTGCATTTGAACAGGGAGCATATCTTTGTATCCAAAGAAAGAACCGATTTTGAAATTGTTTACCAACACAACTTAAAGATTGACATTTGGGAAGAATCTATTAACCAAGACTTTTAATTCTCCCTACATAGCTTCGGACGCAAGGCCGAAGTATAGAAAATAACAATAAACTACGTTCCTACTATCGCGCTCGGGAGCAACCTCACTGTATATCTTCGACATTAATTTCTTGATTTGGATGTAAACACCAAATTTCCCAGAAATCCACTAAGCGAGAAACTATTGCGCAAAGATTCAAATTCAGCGTGCATAGCATTAAAAAATTTATGTCGAAGCGATAAAGTGAGATTGCTCCCGAGCGCAACAGTAGGAACGCAGTTCATTATTATTTTCCGTACTTCGGTCCGCCGTCCGAAGCTATGTCGAGAGAATTGAAAGTCTTGTTTAATAGATACTTCGCAAAGGTCAAATGTTAAGTTGTGTGGGTAAACAATTTCAAAATCGATTCTTTCTTTACATATAAAGATATGCTCCATATTCAAATGCGATCGTCCCTATAGTTTATCATCATTGTGGCGCTCGATGTGCATCTGCGTACGTCGGTATGACGTCACGCAATCTTTATTATAGGGTCGCAGAGCATAAAGGCAGGACTGGACAGTTCATAAAGGCAGTTCAGTGCAATGTTCCTGTATCTGACAGTGACTCTAAGGTGTCAGCTTCCACTACTTCCGGTACATCAGATCTGCGCATTTTAGCATCATTGTACATTTTTTAACTTTGGCCTCGTTTTATTTCAGCTTTTATCTCATATCCCCTTGAGATTGTGAATAGATAGGTTTTGCTGTTTTTTCTTGTGCTTTGTCTATTATTTGTAAATTTAGAAACTGAAATTTAATCAGTTCCTTGATTTTCACTTGTATTAACTTGTGATTTCATACGCATTCTAGAATCTTTGAACTGACGATAGAGCTGGACTCCGAAACGTTTGTATGAAGTTATGATGAATTTTTGTGGAGTTTTTTATTTATTAAATTCCTAGTTAATATGCGATTCAAGCAAATAAGTGACGACAATACTTTAATAGTAATAACATGTGTAAAAGAGCCTGCTAGGGTTCGGTGATACATTCGGCTACATGAACATGGATTGCAGTGAGAAAATAACAAAAACTGAGGACATTATACACAATATCACTATATTCATAACTCTCGCTAATAACACTACATGCACATAAATAGTTATGCACTATTGCACTGCTGTCAGTATTAAAACTTCCTGCACTTTATTCACCAATAGTACTAAATGCAAGACTATCACTGAATGCAATGCATGCATTTCCTTACAACAGCACCCACTCCTCCGCATATTCCTTCCCTAGTTTTTGTACTTCAGTAACACAAGCACTACGTACTACAAGCTGTTCAATGTTGCCGTAGCAATAATACACACCAACGCACCACACACTACGAGTACTTAGCGCACTACGTGAACAACCCCCAGCACTAGCATTACAACCTACCATCAACTTCCTGCCGCAGTACTGGGCTCCTGACGAAGGCGCTGGTAGGGGCTTGGCAAGAGAAGAGCTGGTGGCAGAGCAGCCCTGTTTTGTTGCCGCCGTTACAGACGGTCTTGGCGGCGCAGACCTCCGCCTCAGTGGCGCAGGTCGGCGCAGGCAATGCCTCATAGCTGGCATTAGCCGGGCATGAGACGCTTGCTGACGGGAAGACAGTTTAAAATTTTTTAACATAAACGAAATACCTATTACATTTACTTTTTAGCGCATTTTTTCATTTATGGAAAATAGGTGCTATTGTGCTCGTCATGTCCGTCCGTCCGTCTGTCTGTCCGTGACTTCGCGTTTTCGTCGACAAAAAATGCGCTCTCTGTCACTCACTGCAGTGAGTACTGAGTTATATTTTTTAGTATTTGTGTGAACTAATGTTATGTGCGGTTATGCCTACCGAATGAAGTTCATGCAGATTTGGAGTATTGAAGAGCAACACAGTGGTGTGCAACTTGTTTCATGTATCTGTAGAAGGTTTTGGGCAATAGTAAAGGCCAAGAAACAAACGCTTGTATAAAATATTGCAATTTCACAACCCCTTGATTCCAGTATCGATTGTCGTCGTTTAGTGCATGTGTGTGTGTATGCGAGTTCACGATGATGACCAGCATGCCAGCCTGTTACTTGCGGAGCTTGTATGGCCTGTAGTTTTGACCGCAATAACAACATCAACGACGATATAGACGTGTTTGTTGTTTCAGATGTGGATGTAGAAAATGAATATTTTCAAAAAGATGTCATCAGTGAGGGAGATGGGGCTTGGAAGGAAGATGCCAAGGCTAATGTCGTAGTAATATTCAAGGCTTGGGTGTGGTGCTATTGTATTTTATGTGGAAGAGTCTTCCCAAGACACATGAGTGAAGGTGTAATGGGATAGACGCTTCTTGCAGTGGTAGTTGTAATGTTGTTCGGATTCAACATGCTGATGATGCTTTACGTAGCTTTTGAATAACGTTTTAAAGTTGTTTTTCAGTTCAATAACTATCATTCTTATACTTCTCGGTTCATTGCATCAGTGGTTAGAGTGTCACATCGCTAAGGGAATCCAGTTTTTATTCGTGCGATTCTGTTCTCTATTTTATTCTGTATCATTTTCTTGTTATTGGGAAGGCTTAGGCGCACTTTCCACAATGGAGGAAAATACTTTTTGATAAAATGTGGCACTCGTCACGACTGAGAGGAACACACGATTGTTGAAGAACAGGTTACTCACCAGGCGAGGGAGCAACACACTGATTGAGGGAAGGGTCCCACAGGTCGGCGTCATTGCACAGAGATTTCTCAGTCAGCACCGTGTCGCCCTCCCGACACACGTGCTTGATGACGCACCGTCGCAATATCTGCGGTTGCCAACTTGCGTCATGGATGTTTTTATCAAGGTTTCATTCATTTGATTATTTATATGCATGAATTAAAATTGAATATACTAGTGTAGATATCGGCCCGTATGCTAAATAGGGCACTAGCACTACGAAGTAGCACTATGCACTACGAAGTGTCCCGTTTATATGCTAAATACGTCACAGACACTAAGCACTTCGAAGTAGCCCTACAATGTTTAGTGTCGCTTAGTGTCGCACTACTGATTCGTGTTCAGAAAGACTTTGAAGTGCTACTTCGCTGTTAGAGTACTTTATAGTGCCGCACATCGCTATGAGTCTATTGAAGAATGGTAGTTAAGTGTTCAAATAATTAATTATTCCCTAAGTAATTCTCATTCTTTGCAGAAGATTGATGTAAAATGTCTAATTGTGATGGTTATGGTACTAGTGAAAATTGTGATGGTGAGCTGAAATTTGCAATGCGTCTACGCGCTTTTCCCATCATACTGTATATTCAAAGTCCACGCTGCCCAAAGACATCGAACAAAAGAGAGAAGCATGGAAAGTTCTTGCAGAAGAATTCAAAATGACTCCAGAAAAAAATTAATAATAAAATTAAAAACATGGTATCAAAAACAAGAAAAGTATTTTCTACTTCTACGTTGTTCATCTGTTTCGCCAAGGAAAATGTCAGCCATAAGAATAACATGTTGTTCACTGAAGCGGTACACTTTTTTATATTCATGGCATGTAGTTCCTGAGGTTTTTACGCGATGATGCCTTTGCTGTAAGCCAAACAGATCCATAGCTGACGAAGTAAACAAGGTTAAATATACCGTAGTGTCGTCGTGAAGTGCGGTGTGTTGGACACTTCAGATTTTTGTAGTGCGCGTTATGCTTTTGGCTCTATTTAGCATACCAACCGTAGTGTTCCATGCCGCACTATGGCTTGTAGTGCTTCGTAGTGCTAGTTCCCTATTTAGCATCCGTGCCATAGACAGAGGTGGGCAGTAGCGCGCTACATATAGCGGTAGCGGTAGCCGCGCTACATTTAAGCTAATGTAGCGGTAGCGGTAGCGCCCGCTACATATGCGCCCGCTACATGTAGCGGTAGCGGCCGCTACCTTTCAAAGTAGCGCTGCCCAGCCCTGCTAATGCCCCATGACGTCATGACGAAATTAACTAAAGCTACATGCCCCGCACAAGGAGCTAGCAGACGAGTTGAACACCATTCCGGAGAACCTCGAATATTTCATCAAATATGCCCAGGCAGAGGCAAATAAAGGGCCGTGTGGGGCTTCTGAATAACTGCGATATTTTCGTTTAATACGATCATGGTAAGTGCGAACTGATAGGTCTTTGTCACGATAGGAGCACGAAATTGGAGTCCTTCAGGAACTGACAGGGGCGGGAGCTGATTAACAATGAGTTTGAAACTCCGGACCTACAGAGGTGTATTAAAAAATTATCAACTTATTCGGCTTGTGGCCATAGAAGAGATTTACATGCAAGCACACGTCGCGCAGTGCTTCCCCTACACGCCACTCCCCGTACACGTTTCCCACACACCCCCACACACCTGGATCCCCGCGGGGGGGCACACGAAGCTGTCCTCGCAGTGGCGCAGTTTGTCCTCACACACAACCTCAGCGGGGGGACGGGGTCCCGGGGCCCTGCACAGCTCCGACTCTGTGGACATAATGGCAGTGTGGACATAGTGGCTGTGTGGACATAGTGGCTCTGTGGACATAGTGGCTGTGTGGACATAGAGGCTGTGTGGACATAGTGGCTGTGTGGACATAGTGGCTGTGTGGACATAGTGGCTGTGTGGACATAGTGGTTGTGTGGACATAGTGACTCTGTGGACATAGTGGCTCTATGGAGATAGTGGCTCTGTGGACATAGTGGCTCTGTGGACATAGTGGCTCTGTGGACATAGTGGCTCTGTGGACATAGTGGCTCTGTAGACATAGTGGCTCTATGGACATAGTGGCTGTGTAGATAGACATAGTGGCTCTGTAGACATAGTGGCTCTATGGACATAGTGGCTGTGTGGACATAGTGGCTCTATAGACATAGTGGCTCCGTGAACATAGTGGCTGTGTGGACATAGTGGCTCGGTGGACATAGTGGCTCTGTGTACATAGTGGCTCTGTGGCATTACTAGTGGCTCTGTGGACATAGTGATTCTGTGGACAAATAGGCTCTGTAGACATAGTGGCTTTGTGGACATAGTGGCTCTGTGGACATAGTGGCTTTGTGGACATAGTGGCTCTGTGGACATAGTGTTTCTGGGGCTATAGTGAGTCTTTGGGAATGGTGGCTCTGTGTGCATAGAGACTCTGTATCAAGTGCTCCAGTCGAACATCAAACATTTCCGTCGAATATCAGTTGTTCCCTCCAAATGATCAATAATTTCTGACGAATTTTAAGCGTTCCTCTCGAATATTATGTGTTATATTAACTCCCAACACGCATAAATTAAGTCAAACTTCATGAAATTTTTTCCCAGTGCAAAAATAAAGACACAAGCACCCTACCAGAACATACTCGTGCATTCACGAATGCCTGAGAATCAGGAAAAGACTTACCCAACTGGCACGTGTACGCTAGTTTGTCATAGGCAGTTGTAGGGGCAGAGGGGTTTGATGGTGCACGAAAATCACTTACCCAACCAACACTTGTCCTTGAGTTTGTCGTAGCAGAGGGGTTTGATGGTGCACGAAAATCACTTACCCGACCAACACTTGTCCTTGAGTTTGTCGTAGCAGAGGGGTTTGATGGTGCACGAAAATCACTTACCCAACCAACACTTGCCCTTGAGTTTGTCGTAGCAGAAGGGCTTGATGGTGCACGAGAATCACGTACCTGACCGACACTCGCCCTTGAGTTTGTCGTAGAGGTAGTTGTAGGGGCAGAGGGGCTTGCTGGTGCCGTTGTTGCATTTGTTTTCGGCTGTTTGGCACAACTCAAACACCGGCACAAACTGGGTGGTCTGGATGGTTGGAGGACAAACGGCACGCCTGGTACAACCACTGACCGCCACCTCGCACGCAACCGGCACCGGTAGTCCCTCCAGGTCGATGCAAGCCGCCTCGGCAACCTCTGTTCAAATATTAGGTCACACAAGTTAGCATTGATTAATTCAGTATATTTTGAACGTCCGTTAGAATAATAGTAAAAATTTACCGGAAAAAATTCTCGTCCAAGATAGAGTTCAGAACTTGGATATGCCATAATACAGGTATTTAGACGGTTGCCAGATCAAAAGATTTCAATCAGATTGATTAATAAGGGAAGGCGCTTCTTGTCTAAAACAAGTCGTGGCTTGGTCATACCAGCTTCTCGTAGCCCTAGAAAGTTTTTCGCTCTTTTTCTGTTCGACTAACGATGTCGTAATAGTAATTAACAATAACAATTCTTTTTCTTTAAATCAGGAAGAACAAGAATGACTGGTTAGGGGGGAGAAGGGTGATTAAGGGCTGGAGGGTTGACTATACATATTGGCTCATTGGTCACTCACCATCATTTCGGGGGTAGGATACGGGGGTTGGGGTTGGGGAAGACATAGCCCCTCCATCACAGGCGAAAAGGCGCCGGCAGATGAGGGCCTCAGTGAGTGGTGAGGCGCACACCTGACGCCTCTCGCATGTCTCGGCCACAGGCTCGCAGCGGGGGGGCGAGGGAGACGCCACGTCAGGTGACTCGCAGGGGTACACCCCTGGGTGGGAGGCGTGGGAAACGTGATGCGACTGTGACATAACCTGACTGTGACGTGACTGTGTCTACTGTAACGTATCGTGTAAGTGACAAAACAATAAAGCTATACATGTGTTACATTGATGCCATTTTATAATAATAATAATGCAAAGTACTGAAGGAATTGTAGCAATATTATCATCGAGTGACAAAACTAAGCTGCAAGTTGTGGAGAGTTACTTGTTTTGAACATAAGTCTTGCTGAACAGTCAGTTTCAATACCATCGTGCACCTTGAGAATTGAGTGAGATTTTGTTTTTAAATATCGATCCACTTTTTGCCCTTGCATGCGTCAGACTGTCCCAGTTTGCGTCGGCGAAAGGGCGTATCTGTGCTACGTCCGCTCGCTGCTTGTGTTTTAAGTTAGGAAGTGTGTCAATTTTTGGACAATTCATTATTCTGAATGCGAGTTCTATGTAAGGGCTCGTAATTTCGATGCTTGGGTCCAATGGAAACCGAAGTCCCTCCTATGCTAGGTGGTCCCACGCACTCTCACGTATCCCTTGACGACCCTTAGTAACCTAATAAAATTTTGGTAACGCCTAGGCTTCTGCCAATGAGTCGCTACACTCGGATTAAAGTTATTCTGAGTATGCTTGGCCACCCGGCCGAAATCAGTTTCTGGTCAGAATCTTATATCCGTCTTTATAATTGCCTGGGAGTATGAGAAGGGTTAGTGGAGCAGAGTAATACCGAGCCAGCAAGCTGCGCATAGGCTTCAAAAGTAAACCGAAGCGGGCATATAGCGGCTGGTTTACGTGCTCCCTATTTCCTGGACGGAACCTATTTCAGAGTAATGCCCACATCTAAATTTTGTTTGGGTACAGGCAATGTATCACCGAAGCCATGTCCCGTCTGACTATACTGGGTCGTCACCACTAACCAGGTTCCCGTCACCACACCAGCCACCACTAACCAGGTTCCCGTCACTACACCCGTCACCACGTACCAGGGTCGCCGTCAACACACTGGTTGTTGCCGGCGTCAAATAGCCCCCCTGGACAGATGGTGTTCTCGCTGAACAGCTCGCCGTGCTTGTAGCACCGTCTGCGGACGTCGCACCGTCTGGTGACTACCTGTTGTCGCTGTGTCGACGGGCACACGTGACGGTCACTGCAGCCCGTTACGACGTCCTCACACGTCACTGACGAGACGTTGCGGGCCGCAATTGGGCCGCACAGGCTGAGCTCTGCAATAACGGACGAACCAGTGAATGGACGGACCACGCCTCAACGGGCCAGCCGTACGTACGTACCTGCTACCATAGCAAGAAGACACGTGTGAAATTATGTACCAAGATGACGTACCTACTGTCAACTAACGTACTAACAAGATAACCCTTTGTCAATGTTGGTACAGATGTGATAACCCGCTCTGTCAACAGCAGGCAGACTTATAATCATTACCATCTGAAACCTATCACAAACTATGAAATCCACCATAATCCATCACCATCTACCTCTACGTATAACCATCCACTACTAGAGCCTGGCACTCACCACCACCACCACCGTCACCTACAAACCATAACCACTACCTGCTAATCACTACCACCACCACCACCATCACCACCATCAGCACCTCTCCTCTACCACCGCCACCACCACCACCTCTCCCCACGACATAGTGGCGCCTCTCATAGTGGCGACCACCTCTCCCCACGACTATGTCCATAAATAGAGGCTGATTTACGACTGATTTATGTGCTACCCAAGTCCTGGGCGGAACCTATTGCGGAGTAATGCCCGCATCTAAATTTTATTAGGGTACAGGCAATGTATCCCCGAAGCAATGTCTCGCCTAACTAGACTGGGTCGTCACCACTAACCAGGGTCCCATCACCACCACTACCACCGCCTACAAACCATAACCACGACCAGTCAACCACGACCAGTCAACCACTACCACCACCACCTCCACCACCTGATACGCAGGACTTGTCAGCTGGTGCGTAGATGGTGCCGGGGGGGCAGACTTGGTAGGGGGGGCGGCCGTCGGCGCAGGTGACGAAGGCGCGGCGGCAGACGACCACCTGGGGCACGAAGCTCGTGCTGCTGAAGGAGGGGGGGCACAGCGCCCCCTTACTGCACTCTTCCACCTGCACCTCGGAGCAGGGAGGGGGCGTTGCTCCTGGGAGGCATTTTTAATGTTTAGTATTGCATTTTCCAACATTACAATATAGATCATAATTTAATGCAAGCAAAAATATAACATATATTGCATTATAATTGGTCTAACACAATAATGATACATTTCAGTCATGAGAGAAGTGGCTTTGTGTACATAAATACGTAGTAATATGATGATGGCAACATTATGGTAACATGGTGGCAACATGATGGCAACAAGGATCACCAGTGTTGACGGGGGCGACGGGTGAGGCCTCATATGTTGCCTCGCGAGGCTGTGGAGCGCAGGCAAAGTAGCGGCGACACACCAGCGCGCCGCTGTCAACTCCCCCACACCCCGGCAACTCCCGGCACTCCTCTCCCACGACCCCGCAGGTGGGGGGTAGAGGGTCCACGGGGGAAAGTTGTGGGTCCGTACACTCAGATTCTGGGGGATAAGGGCGATTAAGGGTCTTGGGGAAGAGGCACAGGGAGAAAGGAGAGGTGGGAAAGGGAGAAAGGAAAAGAGGGAGGGCAGAGGAAAGCTTATTGGAAAAAGGAAGGAAAATGAGGGAGAAACAATAAGGGAAAAGAAAGGCCAATGAAATTTAAAAATCATTATTCCAAGGTCATCGATGAGTGAAATAGAGTAACGGGATGTTTGTCGAGCAGGACGAGGAACATTTGAAAATTAAATGAATGAGATATTCGCCCTCGTGACTTGGGACCAGCCTTCCTGTTGGAGACTCACCCTGCGGGAGGACGACACAGCGGCTGGCGATCACATCAAACTTGGCCCCCACCGGGCACGCGGGCAGCGTTTGCGTCAGGACGCCGTCGCGGTAGCACCGCGTCAGGAGATCACAGGTGCGCAGCAGCCGCGGCGGCGCCGCACCTGCGCAGTAACGCGCGTCGCGGCAGCCCTCGATGACGTCCTCGCACGTTACTGCCGCTGGGGGTCGCACCGTCGCCGTGCATAGCTCTGACGCTGCCGGCGGCACGTAGGCGGTGTTTTTATTTATAGTGTTCATTATAATTTTCAACAAATTTGACCATTTATCTTACCTTCTTAATTTGCAATGTAAGTCATGAACTTTCTTCACTGAATATTTTTTTTCAAATATCCTGAGCTGAACCTCGTAAATTTTTTAACATTCTTGGACCTTAAGCCTCTTATCCTGGGGCTCGACATAAATCTTTGTTAAATTTCTACCCCGCATGACCTAACCCTATAATTCCAACCCCACACCTAACCCCACACTCACGGTGACGACAGGTGCCGGTAAGTTTCTCGTAGAGCAGGTTGGGGTCACAGACTCCCCCCACACCCACTCCCCCGCAGACGCGGTGGGCGCCATGACACACCTCGGAGGAGGAGACGCCCACCGAGGCGTTGATGCCGGAAGGGCAGAAGTGGGCGATGCGACACCCGCTCATCTCCACGCTGCAGGTGCTGGGTGGAGGAGTAATGTCCACGCAGGTGGAACCTGGGGGATCGATCAGTCCATTTGGAACAACGGGTGATAGGATGAGTAAAAGAAATAGGAAAGCTTGATCCCTATATGTATCGAATACTAGCTGTGGGGATGAGGGGTGGAGGATTAGTCTATTCATAGGACTGGGCGTGTCGTGGGGACCGAGGATGGGTGTGAATGATGCGTCGGGAGGATAAATATGTTGGGGGACTGCGGTATAGTGACGGGACTGGGGGTGCAGGAGATTAGGTCTGCTGATATTGGGTGCGTCGGGAAGGCTCACCTACTGCTGTTGGTGCCGGGGCTGGGGGAGGCCCCACCTCCCCACCGGGGAAGGCGCAGGTGAAGGCGACGTGGCAGACGAGCGCCTGCAGGTTGGCAGTCCCACATACACCCTGGGGAGCACAGCCCTCCCCCACCACCCTACATTGAGGAGCGGCAGTGGGGTACGGGGAGGATGGGGAGGAAGAGGACGCAGTCTCCACGCAACCCGCTGCTCAGAGGGGAGGAAAAGATATTGATGACAGCACGCGCCTGCACAGGCGTACACGCCTGCATAGATGTATCTTGATGACCGCAGTACACACCTGATGAGGCTATTGTTCCTGGGGAGTTTTTTTTCAATTTAAATAAATAAAAAGAAAGAATTAGTATCGAGTTGAAAAGAAACTTGTTATTATTCACCCCTGTAAGAGGCACCCCTGTAGCAGGCACTCTAATAAGAGGCTCTACGCACCGCTGGGAGCGCAGGTGTTGGCGTGAGGGTCGAAGTGGTGCAGAGGTGGGCAGAGTGGGCGCTGGCTGGTGACGGTACCGCCTTTGGAGCACACCTGCGTCACGTCACAGGAACGAGTGACCAGCCCACCACAGGTGAGCTCCCGACAGCCGCCCACTCGGTCCTCGCACACCACCTCGTGGCCTCCCACCCGGGGAGGGATGCGGCACAGGAAGGTGTCTGGCAGTTGGGGGCTCTCATGTAACACATTTCTTATTTTCTTAACAAGTATGAAGAATTAACTCAGATTTACAATACAAATTTCAGAAATCTTCGGTAGCTGATGACTTTCCATTTCCATCAGTATGCGTCATGTAGGTTTTTTATTCTGATGCTTTCACAAGAAGTATCACAATCACTATATGACGTACCCGTGTTAGGAAAAAGATTTAGTAAATTCTACAAAAAACTGTTCCTTTATTCCTAAAAAACCTCCCAAAAGGGGTTGGGCCCCACCTGGGTAGCAGCGTTGCTGGGCACGGTTCAGCCAGTACCCCACGGGGCACAGCCTTGTTGTGGTGCCGTTAGTGCATCGTATCTCTGCCACCTGACACAGCTCTGCCAGCTGTACGAAGTGGGTCACTGCCACGGAGTTCTGACACACCCCGTACTGCCCGCACCCTTCCACCACCTCCCTGCACGTCGGGGCTGGGGGAGGCGTTGGGGAGAGTGTGGGATAAGGAGACACTGAAGGGGTTGAGTGGTACGGGGGCGTTGGAGGGGTTGAGGTGTACGGAGGCGTTGGAGGGGTTGAGGGGTACGGCGGAACTGTGGTGGGAAAGAAAAATTTATAAAAAAATTACGTCAGTTAAACAAAAAATGCCATAGACAAATTTTTATAATAACGACAGAAAATAGAGTCATACGCAAGTAAAATACAGATGACTTATGTTAAATGGAAACGCTCTGATTTTAATGAGGGCAGTATTAAATAATATCGGGGGAAAAATATTAATGTAAGATCATAATTAAAATTTGTTCTGAATAAATCAATCGGGTATCAAAACTTTTACAGAATTCCTATGCAATACTATTATATTGTATATTAGCTTCTAAAAAGCTAGGCATTTGATTGATGATCGCTCCGCATGAAGAATTGTGAATTATATTACAATTTTATTGCAAATTTAAGAAAAGTACATAAACTGTACCCAAAAAACTAGAATAGTACTGCAAAATATTCCGAATCCCAATTAATGGATTGAATTTGAAAGAAATTCCCGTGTGTACTGAATAAGAAAGTTGCATATTAAATTTCATACATTGGTAGTACATTTCTTTGTCGGCATTTTGAAATACAAAGAAATGAGCAACCGAAACCGCCCAACCGCCCGATAACCTTCACAAATATTGATGGATGCGACTATGCAGGAGTTATGCAGATTATGAAATTGCCGGAATTTGGCAAAAAAGGCCAAACCGCCTACAAAAAATAGCCACTATTCAATATCTGCTAAATTTGTAATTTGCTGCGCAACAACTACATTTTTCGCGTTTTTATGAAATTTTCATTTACTCAAGAATACGGCGGCTAACGAGTCGGTAGTGAAGGTTGCACGAGTTGCGTGATGGCTTTTATTTGAACTTCTTGCACAATTTGGTACTGGGCCAAGATTGAAAAAAAAGCGTGTTGGCAACAGAATTGACTCAGTAACCGCTGACTGCAGGGGACCTTCAAATCTCGCGGGCAATCAACGAAGCCGCATTGTGAGTGCTTGCAGTTATTGACTCCACCGCCAATGTTGACTGAATCAGTCTCATTGCTAACGCTGAGCATCATATGATGCATAATTCATTGTAAAAGCCATTCCCGTTGCCAACAAAATGTTCACCCACCAATTGGGATAGTAGGGTCGGAAAGGGGTTGAGGCACTATAGTTCTCATCAGGCAGGATGGTGAGCCGGGATGGAGTTGTGGCATTGCTCACTCATCAGGCGGGATGGTGGGTTCGGCAAGGGGTTGAGGCACTTCCATCGGGCGGAATGATGGGGTCGGGAATGGGTTAAGGCACTATCTCATCGGGCGGGATGGTGGGGCATGGAATGGGTTGAGGCACTAGTTCTCATTGGGCGGGATGGTGAGGCAGGGAATGGATTGAAGCCCTATAGTTCTCATCGGGCGGTATGGTGGGGTCGGGATATGGTTGTGGCATTGCTCACTCACCGGATGGGTTGATGGGTTGAGGGGTGCAGGTGTGCAGTGGATTGCCGTGCACGCACTGGTCCAGGGCGTCGGAGAACACCGTCCCCGCCTCGCACTCGAAGTACGCGCGGTTGAAGAAGCCCAACCCGTGACGGTCGTAACACCTGTCACGGGGACGTCACGGTATTGTCTTATTACGGTATTGTGGGCTACACCTGTCACGACGACGTCACAGTATTGTCTTATTACGGTATTCTGGGCTACACCTGTCTCGAGGACGTCACGGTATTGTCTTATTACGGTATTGTGGGCTACACCTGTCTCGAGGACGTCGTATTGTCTTATTACGGTATTGTGGGCTACACCTGTCTGGAGGACGTCGCGGTGTTGTCTTATTACGGTATTGTGGGCTACACCTGTCTCGAGGACGTCGCGGTATTGTCTTATTACGGTATTATGGGCTACACCTGTCACGGGTACGTCACAGTATTGTCTTGTTATGGTATTGTGAGATATTATTCATAACGTGTCAAAGTTATGGCGTCAATGATATATACTGGAAACGGCAGCAGCACTTCGTATCTGTAGCTTAACCGGGAGCACCTATGTAAACTGTTCGAAAATCACCGTAATACGGGAAACTGGCAATCCAGTGGAGTACCACGTACCTGTAGTACCACGTACCTGCAGTACCACGTACCTGTAGTACCACGTACCTGTAATACCAGGTGCAGTTACGGGGGTGGGGGAAGACCCCCACGGAGGGGCAGGGGACGAGGGGCTTGACGATGTAGTCAGGGTACCTGAAGTCTGGGGAATAATATTGAGGATGTATTAGTTGGGGATTTTTCATGCTAAAGTTGAATAAATTTCACTATTGTTCTAAGAAAGTCTGATATATGATGTACTTTGTGAATCTCCTTCAATTCCTATTATGGTCATGACTGCTATCAACACCTGTTCCACAAAACTCGCAAATTTTTCATTGCACAATGCAGCATTTTACAAAAGTTTGGGGTTACAAAATAGCGATACAATAGCTTTATTTGTTGAATTAGACATGGCCGCCTCTAATGTTAACAAATTTGAATGTTTACGACGATCTAACGAGAAATTGAACATTTTCAACAACAACAATCGTGAGCCTCACAACCATCGTGACCCCCACAACCATCTAAACTCCCCCATCCCACTTACCACCCAGCCCACTAAACCCCCACCGCCGCCTCACCGATGGTCCCCACAGCCCCGGAGGGACCGTAGGCGGCCTGCGCAGCGCCGGCGCAGATCAGCGCCAGCAGCCCGGCGGTCGCCACGGCGCTGTGTGCAGCCTGTAGAAAAATAACTTATTTTTGAGAATAGAAATTTATGAAATTTGTCAAGAAAAATTGTCATGCAATAATGTCACTAGATTGCTTGAATCGCAGATTCACTAGAAATTTAAAAGCGAAGAAAACGCCACAAAAATTCAGCATTTCTCTAGTGAAAACGTTTCGGAGAGCTAGGAGACGATAGAGCTGGTCTCCGAAGCGTTTTCAATAGAGAAATGATGAATTTTTGTGGCGTTTTCTTCGCTTTTAAATTTCTAGTAAATTTTTCAAGAATGTATAAGATGAATTGGAGCGACAACCACTATAATTATGGGTCTCAGGTCTCAGCGATGGGCTTGACTTTGTAGGCACGTCAACAAATCATCATTCAGCAACTCAACACTGCCTGCCAATCACTATCCAGCAACGCTTATTTGCTTGATTTCAACACGTTTTTTTTATGGAAGAGAAGATATTATTGCCGCTGTGTTTTGCCGCGTGATGGAAGAATTAATTTAAACGGACAGCTTCGTTGTCACGCAGCACACGGTGTCCCGAAAAAAATGATAACTAAATGTAATACAGGAAGCAAAACTTAATATATTATTTAACAAACGATATTATAGCACATCATGTTTCAATAAAGCAAAGTAAATTAGTTATTTTCGTCAAAAGTTCAGTTTGTCTAGCTATTGAAAATGTCGCCAGCCATGCGTACTCAACAGCGGCTAGGCCGCCCCATGTTACTCTGTCATTTCTTCACTCGCATTCACCTACACGCGAAGAAATGAACAAAAGACATATGAGATGATGAGGTGAAAGTTGTGGTCGTGTTGTGGTTCTGTTGTGGTCGTGTTGTGGTCGTGTTGTGGTCGTGTTGTGGTTCTGTTGTGGTTTGTTTTGCTCATATCTTGTCCCGCTGCAGGTTATCGCTTTCTTGTCGAGGTTGCGCTCTAGTAGAGGCACCTCCACAACCTCTCACTCAGGTTCACATTTGATACAGCGCCCGCCCTACGTCGCTCCCTACGCCTCAATGGCGCCCGTCCTACAGCGCCCATATGTCTCCCTCACGCCCACTCTACAGCGCCCATATATATGCCTCTCTCTGACGCCCGCCCTACGGCGCCCATACGCCTCCCTGGCGCCCGCACTGCGGCGCCCATATGCCTCTCTGACTCCCGTCCTACGGCGCCCAAATGTCTCTCTGACGCCCGCCATACAGCGCCCACACGCCTCTCTGACGCCCGCCATACAGCGCCCACACGCCTCTCTGACGCCCGCCATACAGCGCCCACACGCCTCTCTGACGCCCGCCATACAGCGCCCATACGTCTCCCTAACTCATGGCATCGGACGCCTGAAGCGCCTGGGGGCAGAGAAAGGAGCGACCTTGACGCCACAAAACCACGACGACTCAAGGAGGCGGCGGAGAGAGGGGTTGGGGGTCGGTTTTGTGAGGGCTGCCTCAAATAAAGGATTGTTTTTGTGAAAGCTGCCTCAACCGAGGGTTGCTTTTGTGAGGGCTGCCTCAACCGAGGGCTGTTTTTGTGGGGGCTGCCTCAACAAGGGGTTGCTTCTCTGAGGACTGCCTGATCAGGAGGATGGATTTCTTAGGGTTATATTTGGTAGGGACGGGGTTCCAAAGAACGCCTTCAACGGGTTGCGTTACGGGTTAGTCTTCGAGTCCAGAGCTGATGGAAGTTGAAGAGGATATTACCTGATACGCCGAGGAGATTAGCCGCCAACTTTACACTGCAAAAATTTTTAGTTCACGGAGTTGAAGACAACGACAACTCTCGCGCTCTGAAGAGGATGACGTTGACGGCAGGAACATGTTCGGGAGAGAAACAACTCATCAATGCCGGCATACCATTGCTGATACTTGAGGGCAGCAGGAGCTGACACTTGAGGACAGCAGGAGCTGATACTTGAGGGCAGCAGGAGCTGACGCATATGATGGCAGCAGCGACATCAGCACTCAGCATCTGAGGTGCTGATTTAGTACGTTGGGCAGAGCTCTGTGGGTTGCTGAATTACGTTGCTTGAAACCCTAAAGTAATTCCACTTTGATTAAATGCCAGGGGTTGCATATCTTAAAGAGCCTCAATTAAGTTACACCTTTGGTTGCAAACTTTAGGGAGCCTAAATTAGGTTACACCCTTTGGGTTGAGTAGCCCGGGTTGCACCTCTTGAGTTGCACGGTGGGTTTCGTTGTCCGGTGGGATTATTCTGCTAGTTGCCTCGCGTTACATATTTTGTGTTGCATTCCTGCGCGGATAAGAGCAGCGCAGCAGCGTCTCCGCCGCGCTGAGACGCCCAGAACCGGTTACTTGCACTCTGCTGTACAGTCTGATGTGCACTCTGCTGTACAGTCTGATGTGCACTCTGCTGTACAGTCTGATGTGCACTCTGCTGTACAGTCTGATGTGCACTCTGCTGTACAGTCTGATGTGCACTCTGCTGTANTCTGAAACAGGTAAGTAGCGAAAATATAGTTAAGTTGTTGCGGTCTCGAGCCAAAAAAAGGATGCAGACCGACACCACCAGAGTAATGGTTATTCTATGGGAAGAAAGATACCATATAGTGAGAAACGCATGTAAACAAGCGAGTAACAATGATCTTGAGCAATGTTCAATTTATATCGCACAGTTTCGCAAGTTTATAACAACCTCTTGAACCCACCTTAAAATCTTTTGCGACTAAGCGGTAGACAATTTTAAGAGGCAAATAAGAGGCCATATACAGGGAAAATTATGATAGTAGAAGGAGAGGCAGACTCCGAAGCATTCATGAATTTAACAGTAAGAAGAACTAGGTTCTTCAATCAAGGAAGGATTAAATATACATATAGATAAGAATTTAACTTCAAGTTCGTTATAAGCCTAAGGCCAAGGTGGTTATACCACAGAGGGCAAATGCCCAAGTTTAAATCGGTGTCTGCCTCCTAAATAAAGGAAGAGCGAACATGCACTTCAACTTAAATAAACAAAATGAAAACTGAGAGTGATCACTCTAACAAAAAATTAGAATTAAGAAGGTATGGCGTTAATTACAGACTGCCGAAGCGCGTCCATGAAGATAGGTGCTTTCACCATCAAGTTACAATGCCAACAACTCTAGTTACAAATCCATACCCAACAATAGGCATGAAGAAAAAGAATCAAAGATGTTACAATTTAAGAACGTCAGAAATTTCCAACACCATACCACCCCTTAATTAACGCTATACCCTGCCTGTAAGCTCTTTATCACGGCGCCTGTAACAGCAGCGCTGCAACAACTCTTATCTTTTATATTGCTCTCCGTTACGAATCCATTAGAGAACCTCGTGCATTTCATTACTGCGAACGCGCCTTGAGCATCAGGCTGGTCGCCACCACCCCCAGCTCCCCTGCTGGTCCATTTATACGTTCAGAACAATTAATGGATCAAACTGTCCTTATAATGGCACTGATGCGCCCTTATACCGGGCCAAACTGTGTCCAGATGATACACACAGGAGCAAAAATTGCATCGCTATTAAGACCAAGTCTCGCTCATTGATCTGAGTGTGCAGACGAGGTCTCGGTATTTGATAGCGAGGGCTGCGAACGTCCTCAAAGTTGCGATAATTTGCTGGGACTGGACATCGCTGACAAGGTTTCTATTTGCAACAACGCAGACGAAGATGTTGCTGTCAGAAATGACGAAAAGATGTTGCTGTCAGGTAGAGAAATAACCTGAGTAGTTGCTTGCTCCTGCGGCCAGAACTTAAATACTCTTATCTTCTTGACCTGCATTTTCTATTCGATTTTTATTATTCAGCTTTCTCGTATTCGGCTTCTCATCATAAATTATACCTTTGATGCAAAAGGCATCAACTAAACTACTTGATGCACGAGACATCAAACTAAACTACTTGATGCAAGAGACATCAAACTAAACTACTTGATGCAAGAGGCATCAAACTAAACTACTTGATTCAAGAGACATCAAACTAAACTATTTGATGCAAGAGACATCAAACTAAACAACTTGATGCAAGAGACATCAAACTAAACTACTTGATGCAAGAGACATCAAACTAAACAACTTGATGCAAGAGGCATCAAACTAAACTACTTGATGCAAGAGACATCAAACTAAGTTACTTGATGCAAGAGACATCAAACAAAACTTGTAAATATTTTTAGCAAACCTTTTGTAAGCATAGTTTTTAATTGTCTATTTCTTATGGGCTCCTATGTTTTACTTGTTCATCAGACCTTTAGAGTGTAAAAGCTAGTCAACGACGTATCAAATAGTTTCATGCCACCTCAGTTGTTCGTAGCCTGCGTCAAATATGCCCACCATATTTCAGTGCGTTGATTATATGCCTTTCTCTAACTTGTTTATAGTTTTATGATTATTTGTCATATATGAATATTATAAGCCTACATTGAAATTTATAGAGTTAATATATTTATGTTTGTTTTTACACATACAATTCTTCATTCAATAAAAAGGAAACTTGTTGAAACCGTGGTTATCCTAAAACCTGAACGCGGATTTAAGGCAACCCAAACTCAAAAACTGAAGGGTTTTTATAAAAATACTTGATGCAACTAAATTCGGTACTTTCAGTGAGGTGTTCCGGCCAAGATGGTGATACCGGCAATACGACAAAGTATAGATCAGGTTCGAGCTGTCAAGTTACATTTCTATTTAAATGCAAACTTTTGGAATTTAAATTGACGGGAATTGTCCAAAACATTTAGCGAATTAAAGATGTCCACGAATCGGTACGAATCACGAGGAAAATGCTGTCAAATTAGAAGTTACTCGACCACTTTATTTTGAATTCATGCTTTCCAAATCTTAATTTTTTGGTTCTTCAAAGTAATACATTGAGAAACGACCTAAAAGGAGGAACCTAACGGGGACGCCGTAACCCAGATAAATTCACTTGTTTAAAATGCAGCAATGTCCTGTTGGTAATAGATATAAACATACAGTCCCCATACTCAATAAATATTTATAAATTCATGAGATGATATCGAACCGCGCTTGCAAAGTCTCATTAAATCACGAAAAAAAGTGGAGCCTAACGGTGCCTGCGAGTCTCAGAGGCCGCAATATATTTCCTGACATCGGAACTTCCCGTGATTCCGAACCGCGATAAGGCGGAATAAATTATCGAGTCAAGAAGACTGCAACTGCGCAAGATCGGCGCAGCAACAGCGCAGCAAAGGCGCAGCAACGGAGCAGCAACGGCTCAGAAACGGCGCAGCAAAGGCGCAGCAACGGAGCAGCAAAGGCGGCAGCAACAGCGCAGCAACGGCGCAGCAACAGCGCAGCAAAGGCGCAGCAACGGAGCAGCAACGGCTCAGAAACGGCGCAGCAAAGGCGCAGCAACGGAGCAGCAAAGGCGGCAGCAACAGCGCAGCAACAGCGCAGCAAAGACGCAGCATCGAGCAGCAAAGGCGGCAGCAACAGTGCAGCAACGGTGCAGCAACAGCGCAGCAAAGGCGCAGCAACGGAGCAGCAACGGCTCAGAAACGGCGCAGCAAAGGCGCAGCAACGGAGCAGCAAAGGCGGCAGCAACAGCGCAGCAACGGCGCAGCAACAGCGCAGCAAAGGCGCAGCAACGGAGCAGGTATGTCAGGGAAACATCGTGCGGTCTGCAGGGGGTCTTTATGTTGAGCAGGTAACGGGGCTGCAGTGCAGATATCGAAGAAGCAGCGGCTGCATTGTGCAGACTTGAGCCGTATAGTGCCGGGGACGCGAGAGATTTATTCACGTTAATGACTTTGCTTAACACGTCCTCATCGCAGTGCTGGGACACCGAGCATGCCACAGCTATTAATTTACATCGAGATTGCTGCATGTTATTTATTCACTACATGGATGTCACATGCCAATTATTCACTGCAAGCATTCAACTTGCTATTATTTTTCCGCCTGGAATTCTATATGCTAGCAATTCACGATTGCCGAAGCAACCGCTATAACTGTACCCTAGAATGTCATTTATATAGTATACGCGAGATATGCAGCCTTATATATATTAACTTGAGCCAATGATATTACTTGCTATTACATCACGCCTATGTTGGCTGCGCGAACCCCTTTCAATCACGAAGCTGACTGATTTAAAATTTTCAAGTAAATTTTACAAAATTTTACAAGCATATTTAGAAATATATGGTAGCAGGTTCGGTGAGACATCTAGCATTTATCCCAAAGCGCGCAATTGGCTTCCAAAAGTAATCAGTCATTTTATTTATAACAATTAGAATTTTAGTGAAGAATGTTTATTAAATTTGTTTTAGAAATTTTCACAGTTTTACCCGGCATTGCACGGAATTTTTCGTTACTTCATGAAAATAAAAAATGCAACGCCTGATAATTCGGCTGCTGAAAATGAAAAGGCAATATCCTGACACAACATGCAGTTATTGCAAACACGTATATAAGACCAGCCAATATTCGCGGCGCTAGACTGTAAACACACAAAATACTCTAAAATATTCAACAAATTTCAGAGTCTGTGCTCGTTTGTTTGAAGCCTGGTAATAAATTACTGGGCTTATTTTAGCGTCTAAGTACTTACAGCCCCGAGACATTATACCTGGTCTGAAAATATTATTTCTAGTAGCGGGATTACACGGCATTGCTGGAAAAATGAGGTTTAATGAGGTTTCGATCGGGTAATTTTCAAATAAATCTTACTCCAGCTATGTAATTAGGAAGATTGCTAGGAATGAGATTTGATGCATGGATTAACCAATCTCAGTCTTATTGTCCCGAGCGTCGTCGGGATCGCTTGCAGGTAAATGCTTACTCAATTGTTCCCGGTCGCTCATCAGTCTGGCCCCCGGCCACGTTATTTAGGTACGTTTTATTATCACACACGGCAGCTAAGTGATGTCACCACGCGTTACAATGCGTTACGCTGGTGATGGTTTCTGTGAACAAACAGTACGTGTAACAGCAGTAATTTGTAACCGAGTTGCGCCTCTAACAGCCGTAGAGCCATGCGTATGTGCACACAATACATTACGCCGTATATGTGCACACAATACATAACGCCGTATATGTGCACACAATACATCACGCCGTATATATGCACACAATACATCACGCCGTATATATGCACACAATACATCACGCTGTATGTGCACACAATGCATCACGCCGTATATGTGCACACAATACATTACGCCGTATATATGCACACAATACATTATACAGCTCCAGTACAGCTGTTATTCAATTATACAAAGACCTAACGGTTACGACCGCGCTGGTCACTGAC
Organism: Hyalella azteca; assembly: GCF_000764305.2. Classification (NCBI taxonomy): domain Eukaryota; kingdom Metazoa; phylum Arthropoda; class Malacostraca; order Amphipoda; family Hyalellidae; genus Hyalella; species Hyalella azteca. Next base: position 244,687 of record NW_025938997.1, on the reverse strand, counting down.
CCACGGCTGCCCAATAACCGGCCCAGGGCACAGTGCCCTATATTCCCGTCCCGGTCCGCTCGTTGCCGGCTGTCCTTGCTGGTCAGAGGTTGGCCCGCTTGGGTATCCTGTTCCCTCCCTCCCACATTCTTCCCCATCCCCCCTCCCAACTGTTGTCCTGGCAGCGGAAGGGGCGACGTGAAGGAATGGGTGGGGAAAAGGGGTGGTCTTCTGCCCTCCCTTCGCCACGAGCTTTTCTAAAACGGACTCTATTCGAAGGGGGGGAATGGGTTTGGGCAATAACGGGAGGAACAAGTAACAGGAGCATGGATGGGATGAACGAACGCGGTAAGAGGAATGTCTTGGGTGCTTGGGGTATGAGTCATTGAGGTAGGGGGAGTATCAAGCTAGCCAGAGTAATGATAGAGTATTTGGGTATGATTGAGTACCTGATAATAAAAAAGTATCTTACGTATCTGATGTATTAGCGAATCTCCTTTGAATGGAAGAATTTCTGGATTATTTAGGATGGGAATGAGTGAATTAAGTGCTTAGACTGTCGGGAGATATTGTTCGATATCGATAACTGCATGGGCTATTGGAACTATTATTTTGCAGCCATCGTGTTTGAATTAACTGATGTATTTTGAGCACCTGGAGTGTACGAGATATTTTTATGATCGGCGGTATATGAAGTGAGTATATGAAGTATATGAAGTGAATAAGGGAATATATAGTATACACGGAGGAGCAGGTCTGAAGTGTATGGAGTAACTGTGGTATATGGGGAATTTGTGTTAGTATATCTAGAGAATTCGAGCAACCAAGGAATCTAGGGAATCTGGAGTACACGGAAAACTAGTAATTTAGGTACCTGCGGGTTCTGAGGTTACTGGAGAACCTGGGGTACCTATGGGGTTTCAGGAGTATCTGGAGCCTATGGGGTTTCTGAAGTATCTGGAGCCTATGCGGTCACTAGAGTGCCTGGAGCCTATGGGGTTTCTGAAGTACCTGGAGCATATGCGGTCACTAGAGTGCCTGGAGCCTATGGGGTTTCAGGAGTACCTGGAGCCTATGGGGTCACTAAGTGCCTGGTGCCTATGGAGTTTCAGGAGTACCTGGAGCCTATAGGGTTTCAGGAGTACCTGGAACTTATGGGGTTTCAGGAGTACCTGGAGCCTATGTAATCTAGACTACAATACACGAGCGTGAGCAGCAAGGGAGCAAGTAAGGTTCAAAATAATTAATGGGAATTGCAAACCCAAAACGAGTTTAAGAAGAATTAACAGTGAAGCTGATCATAAAATAATCATGAACATGGAGGATACTCCGGGTACGCGGAGGTTGCGGTCACAGCAGGCACTGCATGACGTCACTGAGGCGACCTCGCGACACAAGCTTTGACTGCAGCAGTAAGGCACATGGACAATAGAGAGCAGCTATAACTGCATAGTCCGCCGCGCGGTGCAGAGTAGCGGTCTGCTTGCATTAAATCATAATTAATTAATTCAGTTCTAAGGTTCGGCTTGCCGGCCCCAGCACTAATGTATTCGCCGGTCAGGACAGGTTGCAGTGACCGCAATTTTCCCAGGTTACGGTGACCGCAACTGTCCCGAGTTACGGTAACCGCAACTGTCCCGGGTTACGGTGACCACAACTATCCCGGGTTACGGTGACCGCAACTGTCCCGGGTTACGGTGACCGCAACTGTCCCGAGTTACGGTGACCGCAACTGTCCCGAGTTACGGAGACTGCAACTGTCCCGAGTTACGGTGACCGCAACTGTCCCGGGTTACGGTGACCGCAACTGACCCGAGTTACGGTAACCGCAACTGTCCCGGGTTACGGTGACCACAACTATCCCGGGTTACGGTGACCGCAACTATCCCGGGTTACGGTGACCGCAACTATCCCGGGTTACGGTGACCGCAACTATCCCGGGTTACGGTGACCGCAGCTTGTCGTGCAGTCGCATACTCGGAACCGTAACAACATCGTAAGGTTACCGACAACCGCATCTTATCTGGGTTTGATGAATAGATTTTATATCTGTGATTCCTGTGCTTTTCCATTGTCTTTTGTTCAAGAAACGAGATCGCCGGAAGATGTCCTCTTGTCTTGGCTTTGCAGTCCTCCCTTCAATATCAGATAATGGCCAATAATCCCCCATTTTTCGGTTGAACTTATGTTTGTACAAATGCGACTTCCTTTAGTTACTTTTCAAACGTAAAATTTGAGCTACTTTTGTCCACTTCTGATATCATTACTTGCTGAAAAAAAGTGAGGAGCCCTGTTCCAGCCAAACCAATAAAATCATAACTAACCAATAAAAGTCACTACCTAACCAATAGAGAACAGTATGTTTCATTGAGCGAGTTCAAATCGCCCTCAAGACCAATCACGATTGGAGTACCACAGGACGCTGTTCTGGGGCCTGTTCTTTTTAATATTTTTAGAAATGACTTCGCCTCTTCTTTTAATGTGAACTGTAAGCTTTTTGCTGATGCAAGCTTTTTGCCGTTTTTTATATCTCGAAAGGTACCTACGATGAAGCGTGTGATAGCATTTCGGATCTGTCAGCAGACTTGTCAAGATGGCTGTTAGTAAATAAGTTAGTGGAACACACAGATGAAACGAAACTGATGCTTTTTACGTCTAGACCCGTTGTCGCCTCTCCGAACATCACTTTTAATGAATCAATATTAGAATGGGTTGATGATTTTCGGTATTTTGGCTTAATCCTTTATAGTTAAATGTCTTTCAAAAAACATATTACTTCCGTTTGCCAGGGACTTAGCAAAGTGTTGCATGCTCTATCAAGTACCTTACCTTTCTCCTCGTTAAAAATGCTCTTCTATTCGTTGTTTTTATCTAAATTTTCTAATACCCTTGTAATATGGGGTGGAGTGCCTATCTGTACAAAAAAAAACAGGTTATCACGTTGATGAACATGACACTGCGGTCAATCTTTATAGGGTTCGATATGTTAACTATGTACCATTGATTCGTACTAGTGTATTATATAGACAGTCAAAAATCCTTAAATTCGACGACATGTACAAATTTAAGCTTTTACAATTTATGGATAGGGCACTTTTTCATGATCAGCGTCTTTTTGAAAGTTTTTCTGCTCCTCTTGTTCCTCATCATTTTCATGATACCAGAGGCGTTCGTCTCAACCTTCAACCGGTCCGTTTAGAAATTGAACATAATGGGACTGTTTTTAATTGTGTAAAACATTTTAATGAACTGCCTGATGTTTTCAGTATAAACTGTTCAAAATTAATTTTAAAGACAAAATTTCGTGATCATGTTCTTGCTCAGTATTAACGTAACTTTGTTAATCATATAGTTTTTTCTTGTGACAATTAACTTATGTAGTGCCTTTACTTTAGAATGTAATATTTGTATTAATTTTCGTTGTACTTGTTGCCACTATTACGTTCATACTTGTCACCCATTACGCATGCGAAGCTTTTTACCACGTTTTTCTTAGCTCGCTTTCGTGTCCGTCTGTCTGTCTGTCTGTATGTTTGTGATGATCAAATCTTGCAATCGATATTTCACCAACTTTCCCATTAGCTAGCGCTCTGAAACTTTTAGGGAAGCTCAGCTCCCGATGACAATACAATAATCAATAATTTGTTGCACGTTTCCAGGCGTATTTATCACTATTATAAACAAATAAATTTTCGAAGTGGAAATTTGTTTTCCTTTAATCGATCGCAGCGCCATTCCCCCTAAAGCGGCGATTTTCAGAGCTAAAAACGTTCGATTGCAAGATTTGATCAGCACAAGCATACAAACTAACATAAAACTAAACAGTAGAAAATAAAAAGTATAAACAAAAATTTTGCAGACCACGTTTTTCATGTGGACTAAAAAGTAGAAAATAATTTTTCGGCAGCTATATACTGATCTCTGTTTGCTTTCATTCTCTTGGTTTTTAGATGTTGTAAAATATTTTAACTGAAATACAAAAGACCAAGAGAATGAAAGCAAACAGAGATCAGTAGCTGCCGAAAAATTATTTTCTACTTTTTAGTCCACATGAAAAACGTGGTCTTTAAAATTTTTTTTATACATTTTATTAGCGCATTTTCTCATTTATGGAAAAAATGCACTATTGTGCTCGCCATGTCCGTCTGTCTGTCTGTCCGTTCGTCCGTCTGTCCGTCCATCCGTGACCTCAAGTTTTCATTGACGAGAAAATGCGCTCTGTCACTCACTTCAGTGAGTACTGAGTTATATTTTTTATAGCTTGTATGAGCTTTTCACCTGGAAGCTTTTATTACCAAATAGCATGTTTTTTCTCTTTCTATTGAGGCATGCTGTGCTTCTTCTGTGAAGAATAAAAATAAAATTAGGTAATTTTGCTCACTTGAGTCCTAACTTATTGACCTGTTCCAACCTTGGGACTTCATGGATTAATTCAAGGCAGTTAAGTTTAGTCAAGTATAGTTAAGTATCATAGTGGTTACAGCGTTCATTAAGCCGTTAGACCTGTCTGAACATCGCACATCATTCACAGCTTGTCGCGGTTTCGAACACGCAACTCACTACTCCGATTTGACTGCGCTTACCGGCGCCCGGCCTTCTCGCCGATTACGGCAAGAAACTGTCGCATGTAGCTGGGATTGAACCAGCACTTATCTGCTCCAACACAGGTACTCTAAACTGCAACCACTGGGCCACCCTACCCCACACAACTTCGCACTGAGGAAATCATTGGGTCATATAAACCAAATAGTGTCCCCCCTCCACAAGTAGCACCGATACGACCTTTTGCTTAGGAAAATGAAGGCTCATACAAGGACAGAAGTCCATCGCTATTTTGAAAAAGTCTCACTCATTTCCTGGGCCTCGCAATATTTGTCAACACCCAAAAGACAACGGGAGGCTTCAGTCTGACATAAACGTCGCGTTGCTGAAGCGAGCTGTGAACAGGAGTGGACATACCGCTCCTGCATGTTGTCTGTTGCGTTCTGCAGCTATAACGGGTGATGGTAGTTACGTGTAATGCTACAAGAAATTGTACCGGTACTTTATAAGAGTATAGGTTTAGATAATGGTACAAGTCCTATAATATTGAAATGAGTAATGATACAATATAATAGTAATGGTATGAGTAATGGTACAATATAATAGTAATGGTATGAGTAATGGTACAGACCTTCATGCTGGTCGTGGCCCTCGCTGTCAGTCTTCTTTATTGTCGAGTTTTCATAGAGTGAAAATTAAAAACAAAATTATACTATTATTCTAATACACATCCGCCTATTTTATTGACAATTTTATTTACGTGTATTAAAATTCCTAATAAGCCAGATAAATTACCCTAGAAAATAAAAAAAATGCCAGTAGTGGTAAACGACTAGTATACTTGCTGGCACACGATCATCTTTATGATTTGAACTTACTACAAATATATCTATGATAAGACATAAAATTTGATAATATAGACATTTCCACCAAAATAATGATGATAACATCATTCTGTTCCAAAGGATTTCTGTGAACTAAGTTTGTATATAAATACAGGAAGCAACTGAATTTGCGGTAAAGATAACAGCCGAGTCAACAGGACCGGAGAGCGGAGCGTCGCACACCCACATGCCACTCTTGCGGCGGTGACACCGCGTCTGAGGAGAAAGCGGGCACCCACCCAGTCTTTATGGGGCATTAGAGAGCCGGAACAGGGGGAGGGGGTGAGCTGGGGGGTGAGGGATTGAATAAACTGAGCATAACTGGGCGCTGTCGGGATGCCGGGGCACCAAGTCATCGCTTAAATCAGAAATAATATGACTCCCTCGACCAAACTTTTGCTCCAGTCAGGACTACACCAAACGCAAGACGTCGTCCACCACGCGTCCTCCATCAAGCACCGTCCACCACGCGCTGTCCTTCGCGTGCCCTCCTCCCATCGTCCATCACAAACAGTCCACTACGCGTCGTAAACCACGCGCTGTCCTCCACCCTTCGCCCATCACGCACCGTCCACCACGCACCGCCTCACTGCACATCGCGCTATCGTCACCACGTGTAGCGGTGATAAGGCGCCGCCAGTTCTGCGCCCAGGAACTGGGGCAGCGACTGTCACTGAACGCACATACATTTACATACATTCCTGAAATAAATTCTCCTTCTGCAGACATTCTCAGATTTTATAAAGAAATAAAAAGATCGCCGTTAAATTGGAAAGCACAATGTTTTACTCATCTACGATAACGTATACTGAAAGAAACATTATCTGCATTTCAGATAAGATCTCCCCTCCCTTTATTTTCCCATTGGCGCCAGCAACTCTTCCTCTCCATTTAAATGAAAGCCTAACTATTTAAATGAAAAGCCTAACTATTCTACGTCCACGACTAAGCATCTTCCTTTTCGTTTCAATGAACGCACCCGAATTTGTAAGCCTTGTATATGTATGTACATCGGCCGTTTTGTTGTAATGGAAGCTCCTTCGCCTTGTCGGCCAGCAGGAGCGGTTTGTTCGTACGCTGTTTGGGCTCCAGCAACATCGTCGCTTGGAGGAGAGCACGCGAAAATGTGCAGACGAGGTGACACGAGATGGTTGCAAACTGCTAGAACCAGCAGCGTAGTGGCATCACCCAGTTACACGCTCTCAAATAAATATACTTTATTTTCTCTGCCTGATGTGCGTTTTCCTTTTATTTATCGCAAGCTACCATTTGTTACACATTTATGTTTCACACAATATTCTCCATCGGTACTAATATTCATCAGCAGTCAATAATTTTTTCAACTGCATTTTCCCTCAGTAGCGTAGTGCTACAATTGAAGCATTCGTTTGTCTGTAGTCGCAGTATCTGATTTCGCGTCTCCTGCTGCTGTCGCGCTGTGCCCTGAACTTAAGAACAGTTTTATGGCTCACTGAAAGCAAATGATTTCTATTACGGAATGTACGAAAGGATGAACTGGTCCAGAGCAGAAGGACCGTATCGCGTTCAGCAATGCTTGGCTTACTCTTTCAAGTGGTCCTCACATGTCGTGTTAGTAACGAGTTATTTTCCTGCTTCTACGTCCAGCGTCTTCAGGGGGTTAGTTTAGTGGCCAAATATTTACTAGCGCTTCAGCTATTTAGATATCTCGCACCGAAAGTTAAGATGAACATCACCAAAGAGGTGGAAGGTCTCAGTTATCGCAAGTTTCTTAAACAAAAAAATCATTCATCACCCACAAGGGGCGGAAGGTCTCAGATGTCCAGCCCGCTGAAGCTGGCTCGAAAGAAGTAGCGTGAATCTCAAAGAGACCCTCTTTGTGGAGATCTCAAAGAGGGTCTCTTTGAGAGATCTCAAAGAGACCCTCCTTGTCTCTTCGTCTCAAAGAGACGAAGAGACAAGCAGGGACAGGTGAAAAGCAACAGAAACTAAGACAATCGAACAAGAGGTCGCTTACACGGGACGTCGGCCGCCCGCACGAGAGAGACAGAGAAGGGAAATGTAAGGAATCCTACCTACGTAATAACTTGATGAAAGGAATCATACCTACATGATAACGTAATGTAAGGAATCCTACCTACATAATAATTTGATGTAAGGAATCTTAGCTACAAAATAACTTGATGTAAGGAATCCGACCTACAAAATAGCTTAAGGTAAGGAATCCTACCTACATAATAACTTAACCCCACAGCTGAGACCTACAGTCAGACACCGCGAGCTCAGCGGTGGGGCGCTCAGGAACAATCCCCTAGAAACGCGAAATCCCATAAGACTTCTGACGCGCACAGACACGCGTCAGAAGTCTCCCCTGAGGGGACCAGCGCCTTCAGAGGATTACTCGGGGACATAGGTACAGAATTTTCCAGAATTTTAGTAGCATTAACAAGGTATGCTACCATTTGTTAGCATTAAAATTTGTGATCAGTTTTGTTAAAAACTGCTTCACTGAATTTCTTTCCAATCATTATGTGCTAACTTACATCTTTTATCTTAACACTAAATCTAAGCGACTACTTCACCCCTACTGGACAGGAGTCTTATAAGGCAGTATTAGTCACTTCACCTTACTAGCTCATCTACGTGCGAAGCAATAGTTTGCTTCAGTTCTGTGGGTAACAAAACGTCTTCTACTCTATGTGAAATTGTAAATCTTTGATCTTCATTATGTGGTCGGTCAACAAACAAAAAAAGAATTCTTGTGATCAGATAATTTCTACAGCGGGAGTTACTTATGAAAGGTCTTCAGGTATATATATGCAGGTTTCATTGAATACCAGAAAGTATTTCTTATTGACAATTTTCTTATTTTCTCTTTATAGCAACTGAAAAGTCAAATATCATGTTGCCATGGGACATTTTATTATAATTTAACGACGTTTCGAATGCAACTTCATTCATTATCAAGTATAGGAAGAGTTTTGCAACACATAAATTTGAAATTTTGAAATGACATTAGTACAAACATATATAGGTAGGTATTATGGATACAGATTGAAATCAACGCTTAAATTACGAGAACAGTTTCAACGTCCTGACAAATCCGGTAGTTTGTAAATTAATAGCTGAAGACTCATGCTTGATGATGAGACCTGTAGTATTCTATTTACGTATATTATGTACTTATTTCCACTAAAATTTCAACATTTAATGCTTCTTGTAACTTGAAAATGAATGTTTGCTGCATTCGAAACGTCGTTAATAAGCTAAAACTACTTCTTGATAATATGCCTTTCGATCTACCAACGTCATCTGAAGAATTGCCCGACTCTTTGATAATTTAAATCAACAAATTCTCTGGACATTAATCGCATGCGTATAAATCAACAAATTCTGCCATCTAAAACTAATTTTTTTATTAATAATCTTCTTGTTCATTTTTTTCAAGGAGTCGAACAAAATTTCTTGCTGGTGCCGGGAGACCAAAAAGCAGGTTTCCAAATGACATTTTAATAGATTGCGACGTTTCGAAAATACAATTTTCATTATCAAGCTGGTGAAGGTTTTACAACACTTGAAATTGAACTTTTGGAAATGACACTAGTACATATGAATGGTATACTTAAAATATAAGCTTAAAATTACTCTGAAAGTAATTTCAGCGTCGGACGAATCCTGTAGTTAGGAGGTTGATAGCTGGAGACTCGCTCTTGATAATGTGGGCCTCAGCTCTTGATAATGTGGGCCTCAGCTCTTGATAATGTGGGCCTCAGCTCTTGATAATGTGGGCCTCAGCTCTTGATA
>NW_025938997.1:200131-234892 GCF_000764305.2 Hyalella azteca | reverse complement strand
CCTGATAACGATGACCTCAACTCTTGATGATGGCCTCAGCTCTTGATGATGGCCTCAGCTCCTGATAACGATGGCCTCAGCCCCTGATAACGATGACCTCAACTCTTGATGATGGCCTCAGCTCTTGATGATGGCCTCAGCTCCTGATAACGATGGCCTCAGCTCCTGATAACGATGACCTCAACTCTTGATGATGGCCTCAGCTCTTGATGATGGCCTCAGCTCCTGATAACGATGGCCTCAGCCCCTGATAACGATGACCTCAACTCTTGATGATGGCCTCAGCTCTTGATGATGGCCTCAGCTCCTGATAACGATGGCCTCAGCTCCTGATAACGATGATCTCAACTCTTGATGATGGCCTCAGCTCTTGATAATAAGGGCCTCAGCTCCTGATAATGAGGGCCTCAGCTCTCGTCAATCTCGATGGGTCGGGGCACCGCATAACTATACTGGTGCAGGCCTCCAATGTCGCTCGGGTGATGGTCTCATTGTGAGCCTCCCGCATGTGGTTCTTAGGTCATCCAGATTGTAGATGGCATTATTATCATTATTCTACAAAGCAATTATCGTGACGTCTGGTTGAAACGAACTTCGAGGGCACGTCACAAATGAGATTAATAGCAAGCGAAAAATAAACAGATAAACAGACGCAAGAAAGGATGGGAACGAATATAATGACTAAGCAATATATTCATATAGGCATGTGAGTCTGCGTCTCACATGCCATCTACGTCGAACTAAGCTGTGCGATGTTAAGAGCCATCAAATCAAGGGAATTTCAAGCAATCATCACCAAAAACTTCTATGTGCACCGAACACAAAAGTGCAAATGCCATCCAAGATAAAAAAAAAGCCATTTGAACAGAATAACATTTACTGAACTTTAACTGTACGGCTATAAGAAGCCTTTACAAGCCATTCTGGAAATACAACAGCGTTCAATATCATCTAAACTGAGTTCTTCTGCAGTTAATTTGTACAACTTGGTAATGCTTTCTCGGTCTTTGAGTCCCTCAAGTAATTCAATATCAACAACATCTCCTTGCAGTACGGATTTCAAGATGGCGGCATTCGGAGTCAAATTTTCATCAACTTCAAACCCAGATTCGAAATTAATTTCTTTGAATTTCTCTTTGGGGACGATATCCACAGTGATGGCGAGGATATCCGTGTCGGTGTCTCGGATACCGAACTGCTGAAGGGCGGGGGATATTTTGGTGTGGGGGGCGAGGTTGAAAATTATTTCTGTTGCAAGCGACCGCGTCTTCATGACGTCACGCGCCTGCGACAAAATGGCCGACCTCGCAGCGGACAACCCACACAGGACGCCTCCAACCTGGGGGTGGGGGATGGGGGAATTAATGAAAGGGGTTTCGAAACAAACCCCCTAAGGGGTGGGGGTGTTAAGACAGCACCCCACAACCTGGGGAAGGGGTGGGGGTGTTAAGACGGCACCCCACAACCTGGGGAAGGGGTGGGGGTGTTAAGACGGCACCCCACTACCTGGGGAAGGGATGGGGGTGTTAAGACAGCACCCCACTACCTGGGGAAGGGGTGGGGGTGTTAAGACAGCACCCCACAACCTGAGGAAGGGGTGGGGGTGTTAAGACAGCACCCTGTGGGGGTGTTAAGACAGCGCCCCTCAACCTGGGGAAGGGGTGGGGGTGTTAAGACAGCGCCCAGCAACCTGGGGAAGGGGTGGGGGTGTTGAGACAGCACCCCACTACCTGGGGAGGTGGGGATTGGAGGATAAAACTACATAGAGGGTTTAGAGGTCCCCAAACTACTACGTATCAATGATGGCTGCTGATAATGATGGCGCTTCTCATCATAGTTCTGTTTACATGTTCTAGGATTCAGTCCAATTAAATTGGGAAATTGCACATATAAATCTTATAATATATATTATATTATGATTAAAATTTATATATACATATATCCATAAATTTATATTATATTAAAATTATACTTATATATACATATATTTATAAATTTTCATATATATATAGGTATATTATATCATAATTGTATAATATATACATATATTCATATTATATTATAATTCAAAACATCAACAAATGTCAAAATTCCAGTTATAGGTATTAATTTTAACAGATCATTTCTCCTAAAGGCTAGCAACACAAATGCCATGGCGACATAAATGCCATGGCGACATAAATGCCATGGTAACATAAATGCCATGGCAACATAAATGCCAATGCCATGGCAACATAAATGCCATGGCAACATAAATGCCGTGGCGACATAAAGGCCGTGGCAACATAAATGCCTGTCTCTTATACACATCTAGATGTGTATAAGAGACAGGGCAACATAAATGCCATGGCAACATAAATGCCATGGCGACATAAATGCCTGTCTCTTATACACATCTAGATGTGTATAAGAGACAGCATAAATGCCGTCGTGGCAACATAAATGCCATGGTAACATAAATGCCATGGCAACATAAATGCCATGGCGACATAAATGCCATGGCGACATAAATGTCATGGCAACACAAATGCCATGGCAACATAAATGCCATGGCAACATAAACGCCATGGCAACACAAATGCCATGGCGACATTAGTGAAGGCACAGACCATGGAGGGGCGCAGCAGGGCCGCCGTCAGGTGGGTGCTCACAACGCGCGCTCTGACGTCAGCGACGTTGCCGACGTTGGTGTAGAGCGTCAGCGTCACGAGCCCTGCAACAACAGGTATATTAAAATATATATATAATATATGCTATATAATATGAAACAACAGGCATATTAAAATGAATATATAATATATGCTATATAATATCAGACAGGCATATTAAAATAATTATATATGTTATAGGTATATGTTATAACATTTAACAATGAGCATATTAAAAAAAAGCAGGTTATATTGTCGAAATAGTGACACACTTGACGTAGCACTGATATGTGCTTATGCCAAACTGCGTCAGGATGACCCACACAAGGCCATAAAATTCATCACTATTTGGACAAAGTATCCTTATATCTCTGAGTGTATGCTGCAATGTTGTGATGCATGCCTTTATGTAGAAAAATATATACAAGAAAATTTTTGAGTTTAACTCAATATATTGTCTTGTAATGCATTTCTTTAGAAGAAGGAATACTAGACAAAGGGAGTACCTACATCTGCAGATAACATTTTAGTTTATACAGAAAATTTAGGCAAATATTAGCAAATTAGTGGGAAAATCTTAGAATTTTAAATTTAGAAAATGTTACATTTAAATTATAATATTTTCAACTTTAAAATTGCTTCAAATGTCAATTTTTAATAATTAAAAATTCCATTAAAATTTAACATTTTTTACATTTAAAATTTCAATTAAAATCAGAAATTATTTTAATGGAATTTAAATTAAAATTAAAAATTTGTAGATAAAATTAAACTGATTACTGATTAGCATTTCTCTGGAAGCAGTGAAAAAAGTGTAGAATTTTTTACAGGTTAAAGGAGTTTTTTACTTTAAAATAAAAATAATAACATAAATTGATAGTTCAGGCAATTCTAGTCACACTTCTGCTAACTTAGCCATGTTTTCACAGCTAGCTGGGGTGTGAACCTGTACCTCACTGCTCCATATTCATGTCATGCCATATATATGAGTTGTTCACTATTAATATTAATACTTTGGTTATTACATCAAATTTTTGATATTATTATGATGAACTGGAACTCTACAAAATAACGAGATGTGTAATTCTAAATCAGTATAAAGTTATATATATATATAACTTTACAAAATAATTAGTTATATTTACATAATATATACAAGTTATAGCTAATATTTATATGTTCATTAAGTAAATTGTATATATTTTTAATATATATTTGCTTAGGAACAAACTTACCAACATTGTGGCCAACATGGACGGCCATGTGGAGGCCATGAGGGACAGCGGCCATGAGCTGACATCTCGTGTCTGACATGATTATGTGGTATATACTTCCTTATTTTTATGTGATATATACTTTCTTATATTCACTTGTTCACTAAATTATATGATGAAACTGTTAATAGTTTTGCTTATTTACTGCCTTTTTACTTAATTTATGGCACTCTCAATAATATAAGATTTACCAAATACATTTTCCATACATTCAATAAATTACAATGATGGAATATAAACTATATAAATAACTATATTATATATATAAAATAAACTAAATGATTGTGTAAGCAATAAAAAACGTCGATAGGTTTAATCACAAATTAATATTGATTACCATGATATCTCATACTCAGAGATATCGACGAGATTTTGTCCATATATGGATGCTCTTGTTTTACTTTATGTGTATTATGGTGACCCATGTATGACTGCTACGTACAGACAGCAAGTGGGGGCAATATTCGGACAACATTACCCCATTATTGTACTGAGTGTGCGCTGGGGCAGCCCAGGGGTCGCACACACTCCCTTCAATGGCACACAGAGAACACACATGTGTATATACAAGATGTATTTACAGGATGTATTTACAGGATGTATATACAGTGTGTATAAACAATGGGTATATACCGGATGTATATACAGTGTGTACATACAGTGTGTATATAGAGTGTGTACATAGAGTATGTATATAGTGTGTATATACAGTACCAGGTATGTATATAGTGTGTATATACAGTACCAGGTATGTATATAGTGTGTATATACAGAATGTATTCATGTTCTGTATTCAATAGGTAATTAGATTTATCATTTGACGATTTTAAAAGTATAAAGACCATCCTGTATATCATTTGATTCACCTTGTGTTCTCTGTGTAACATCCCCCTGAGGACACACAAACATGGAATGGGAATAAATAAAGTTCATTAACACAGACAAATCGTGTATGTGAATACATTGTAGATTAATCCACTCCAGCACTCCTTTTGAGTTATGAAACAAGCTTTAAAAATTTCTTGATGCATACCTAAGTGAACAGAAAATTATTTTAAAGCTTCATTTCCACACACAAAAAAAGTAGTCTTCATAAAAAAAACGGATTCACAATTATTTTAGCAGAAAAAAATTCAGTTTCCAATTTTTAAGAAATTTACACCCTACTTTTTTTACCTAAGAATTCCTAGGGCGGCACCACCAAAAAGAATTAAGATTTCCCATCTTAGCCAATCACTGACGGCTTTTCAAGCTTAACCCACCAATCACAGTTGAGAAATCTGCCGCTACATGTACTTAAGCCAATGTGTGCTTAAGCCAATGTGTACTTAAGCCCATGTGTACTTGAGCCCAAGTGTACTCAAGCCCATGGGCTCAAGTACACATTGGCTTAAGGCCAGTTTTAAAAAATATGATCCCTGTACGTCAAATGAATTACAACTTGGGGGGAGTTTCAAATTCCTAGCTGGCAACTGTTGCAGAGGAGGTCATGGGTTATGAACGCTGTTGACTGACAAGGGGTAGTAAATATGTACATTCATGAACTAAACTCAACAACACAAGTACATGTGTGAAACCAAATCAAAAGTAATTATCAACTGAGCAAATTCTAGCCTTTTATTCACATGATTTCCATGAAGCTAGTCAAGGAGATCTAGAACACTGAGGTCATAAGTGCCAGCTGGGTACACCTTATATAGCTCATTTTCTCCGCCATTTTCAAGTATCTGCTGCACCCTACACTGGTGCGTAATCATTGGTTTTACCACCAAGTATCTCGCTTCACCAGAACCATAGCTTACAGACTTCAAGCTCAGGCGTTGTGCAACACTATGCACAAGTGCACGTTGGTCTTTGGAAAATACCGATGGAAAAACAAGCTCCTCCCTTTCTGCGCAACCTGCCTCGAATTCTCGCTTGAATTGGCGCAATAGATTCTCGATTTTAGCCTTGAAAATTGGTTTTGTTGCCATTTGGGAAATTGAGTCTTTGAAGCCTAGTCCTGACCGTCCGTGTCTCATGGCAGCTTCCACCGGATCAACTCGACCAGTTTCGTTTTTTCCAAGGCCACCACCAGTCCAGCCCATGAGTTGAAGTAGGCGGCTACCCACATTACTGCTCGAGATGGGTCGTGACAAAGCAGATTGTTCATCCTCATCAAGTTGGGGTTCTGATTCACCTGAGTTTTTACCAATTTTTTTCCCAATCAAATCATCGGATTCTACGTTAGTTTCACAAGAACGCTTTTTTTGTAAAAGCAATGGGCAATACTTAGACATGATCACTAGGGCATCACGTGCAAGCATTTCCAAAGCCACAGACTTGTTTTCGTGACTCCTAAACGGCCTTCTCGCCACTTCCACGTTGTTAACGTAAGCAATATGATGCCTTACACACTTCACTTGGTAACCACAGCCAACTGATCCATTCTGGTTCATTGCCATTGATTGCAGAATCAAGGTTGCAGCTCGGTCCTGTCTTCTAAAGAACTTGTGTAATGGCCTACCTGCCAAAACACGTTTCAATTCAGGGTTTTCAACCTCAGGAAAAGAAATGAGAACTTTCTTCTTCTTCTGTGGAATGGTGAGTGGAAATTCCTGATTTAATGGTAATTCAGAATTCACCTGCAAATTTAAATTTTGTTTTCCATTTGGTTTATTTGGTGGACTTTCATCTTCAATCCTTTCAATTTCTAATTTCCTTTTCTTCTTTTTAATCTTTTTAGTTTCTCGAGATGGAGATTCAACTTCAACAGCAGAATTGGAGGGATCCTCAAACTCTTCTTCAAGCCCAGCTTTCCTTTTTCTTTTTCTCTCTGCAGTCTCATTTACCTCAACACTTGGAACATTTGAAGAATTACTGTTCACAGCATTTAATTTATTGGTCTTTTTAGTTTTTTTGGTCGAGGGAATGACAGCAACAACTTCAACACAGTCTGTATCATTTTCATTGCATTCAGTTGATGATGACTTATTTTTCTTCTTCTTTTCCTTTTCTTTGCATTCCGGATTGTAAACATCATTATTAGGGGTCTCATTTACATCTTCAATGATTTCCTGGCTCAGCTTTTCATCGCAATCAGGCTTTAAAATTGGACTCTTTGCCTTTTTCTTCTTTTTTATTTTCTGCTCTACTTGTACCACATCAACATCTGTTTGGTACGTGTCACTGCTCTGTTTCTCCCGTTTTTTGGTCTTTAGATTCAGTTTGGAATAATTTCCCAATGAATCATAGTTAACAGGAGCAGCATGGTCATCTTCAACTGTTGATCTGGATGTGGGCGCATCAGTTCTCCGGATCTTTGCGGTTGCCGCATCTGAAGCCTTGACAAAATAGCGAGAGAGTTTACTGTCTCGCTGCTGCTTGTACGAGTCTCCTATGTTCTTGCTTAGCTTCTGGACCTGCGATGCTAACTTTGAAGGGTAATGGCAGCCCAAAATTTGCATATTCATGTACACCTGAAAAAATATAATTAATTTTAGGGTGTGCCTAATGTCATTCTTGTGGTTTCTAATACAATTTTGAGTTAAATCAATCCACAGAGATGAGAATATATGAAAAAATTTCTGACAACCTTGCCATGAGATGTAGAAAAAGAGGAGCTACAACATTCAGGCTTGCATGTTCACATGCACTCAAAATTTAATCAGTAGCTTTTAAATCAAGAAAAAAAAAAGTAAGCAGATCAGTTTATGCCTAGGCTACCAGAGGTTTATTCAAGGATTCTAATGCAGTATTGCAACACTGAATTATGAATCAATTTTTTTAATTACCGGTAGTCCAAAAATATGTTACGAAGAGATTGTTAAAAACTCAATTTTGAAATAGTTATAGGATACAAACAAAAGTAATTAAAGAGTTAAATGTTACTAAAGCAGTTTTGAAATATGTTTCAAGACTTCATATATCAACATGAATAAATTTCAATTGAAGTACTGCCATCCATTAAACATTAGTCAAATTACGTTTGTTTGAAGCCTGGCACAATAAATATCATAAGGGTTGTTACGGCATGTGTTAATATATGTACTTGTGTCATGCTATTACTTTGACCAGAAAATTTATTATTAGTGAGAGAATAGAAAGGCAATAAATGGCAAGAGTAAAGGATGGGACCAAAATTTGGAATTTAATTTTTAAATTGGTATAGATAAATTTGAATCTAAATAGTTTTATCATAATTAGAAGTCATAGTCAAATGAAAGTTGTATGAATAGCTTTGTAATTACGTAATGGGTTTAATAATTTTTTATTAATGGGACTTGTTAATAATTTATTAATAACTGTTTTGAACATGAACAAAATTTAAGCAAATTTAATCCAAATAATTCAAGTATATTTTTTTCTGTAGTCAATAGAGAGTACCGGTATGCAAAATGAGTAAACAATCAAAAGAATAGAACACTAGCCAATAAAAGGAGTGTAAATTAAATAAGCAATAAAAGTAAAATCTCACCAACATTGGCGGGACAAACACTAACAAAATTTAAGAAGTTTTATAAAGGTAAATATTGTATTCTGTGGTCAATGGGGAATTTTCTACATGAATCTCAGTTCCCATAGTAGAATAAAATAATAATAATAGAAATATAATAAGCTATAAATAAAGCTTCACTGACATTGGCAAGACAAACAAGCTGCTCCTCTTCTATGTGCTGCTGGTGAGCCAGCATAAACTCTTCCTTGAGCTTCCAATGGCAGGTTGGCTCAAATCTTGACCTATACTTCTGAACGTCCCAGGAACTGTTGACTGCCATTGTGACCTGGCTTATTGAACCTGAAAATATGTAAAAGATATGAAATTTATGACAAAGCAGCAACTAAACTCAGGAGACATTTCCCACATAGATTTAAAGGAAATTGCATCCAACATCTATGTAATTAACAATTAAGAACAGATGCAAATGTGACAGGCAGGGTGGAATTCTTGGAATGGTGGTTCATATCTTCATGATTGATCCAACCTAGTAACTTACAGTGGAACCACTACTGAATTTAAACTTGGTGCCAGGCTAACTGCTAAAGACAAAACTAATCTTGCATACAAGTTTTAAAATTTAGCACTTCATTGATATTGGTATTTGGAGCTGTTAAATAGCATATTTTCAATAAATTATGAATAATGCTGCATGCAGCATGTTCATGCACTTTTTTAACTATTAAAAATTCCTTCATATGCCAGCATTAACATGAGTCCTAACTGGAAAATTTGGCAGAAGCCACAAGTGAATTGGACAAACATGCCCATGAATCTGGCCAATTTCACCCTGTTACCGTGTGTCTCTAGCGGGTGAGACAAACTCGTTGTCTGCTTATGAATTTAGAGGTAACTATCTAAGTGAAAGGATAATGAAACACTTTCTCTATAAAATTAATTAAGGGATCTTGTACAAAATCTATCAAAACAAGTGACTGAAGTAAACAAAACAAACTATGGATAAGGACTAATAAAAGTGGTGTGATTTGTGAGTGGTTATGCTAAAAGTGAACTAGAAATTAAGACTTTAGAGCATGGGCAGGCGGAGGTGGTTTGTGTGCCAGTTAACTGAAAAGCATAATTAAAATTAATTGATGAAAATTAAATTGGCAACACTCATGATAAGACTTTGGAACATGAGAACTATTTTAAGGTAGGTAATTTAACCACTCATGGCCATCATGCCAATTAAGACAATAAACATGCTTGAAGCATTAATTAGTGGAACAGAAAACAGAATCATAGTTAATGAAGGTACAATAAACAAATCAAGATTTCAAGGTTAAAACTCTGAACTTAATGACTGTAGATAATTACTGAATAAATAATATAACTTGACTAAAATGTTAATGAATCATATCGGCACTTTAGAAAAGCATCACAAACATGGGACAGAATAGCTGGTACAGACTAAATAAACACATAATACAATCACATAATAAAATGCACATTCAGAAAAACCTTGCAATGACAACAGTTAAATTAAGAACCAAAAGCCTCTATTGGAAATTGTGAAAATGAAGCTTAAGTAAGAAAGACTTAAGCAAGACAGTGACGCTCAGACACTTAGCATCATCTTACCATTAGCCTGAAGGGATAACAACAGCAGTCAACTCACCTTGGCAACAGTCTTTCTAACAAGCAATAATAGCCTTCTGAATTCCCAATTGATCAGACAAATTACCACAGCTTCACATCAAGGCAATGACACTGGTAATGGAAAATAATTTGATGCTGGAACGAGACAAGAAAAACATGGCAATGTTAATAATGAATACATCAAGAATAGGTTAAAATCAGCTAAATGGAAGAAGGCAGTAAGGGATGTGCTAAAACCTAGCTTAATTATGCTCCCTGCAACAACCCGTTCCTATGGCTTTTATACAATTTCTTCAGTAAAAAAAAATACGAAGAAGCCTTTTTTCACCCAGGTTTGAGAATTACTCATGAAAAAATAATTTTTGCCTGCAATATAAGGAAACTTCTGCATGATATTCTAAATTGGCCATGAGTTGCAGGCTTGAAAAGTTGAAAGGCCATACCAGATCTGTATTTGTATTCCACAACAGATTTTTAGTGACATGAAGCAAAGTAAATGCCAATCTAGAATATTAGGCAAACCTGGCAAATTCTCTGATGAGAAAAAATCATTTTACAGGAATTTTTCAAAAAAATGCAGCTAAAAATGGACTGTTCTACTGATTTGATCCATAAACTACGTATATTATAGCATGTAAACATAGATAATCATATTATGACATAACCTTAACAGCCCATTGTTTTTTAAAATGAAAACACCTAAAAATTCAATGAATTTTTTCCTTCCTAATTTTTATTTGTTTTTAATTTTCTTGTTTGAAAATTTTATCATGATGATTATAACATTGAATTAGGGTTTGTTTGAAGAACTTTTAAACCAAAGGTAGAGGAAATTCTGGTAAATTTTAATTGACCAAATTGATACTTCTGAGATAATTTCCATTAAAAATTTTCCATGCATACTTTTGTTAAATCAAAACCGATCTTGAACTAATAGTTTTTTTCCCCTTTAATATTATTTAGCAATCTGAATGCTACTTTCTACCATCTGTACATGCATCATTTTGTCGAATTACAACCAACAAAGACTAAATTATATATTGATATTAACATTTTTCATGCATTGTTATAATTTTTTTAGCACTTTGAATCAATTCAGTGCATTGAAAGTTAATTTTTAGCTTTCAACCAACTCTGACCCACTCTTTCTACCAACTCTTCAACTGACTTAGCTTTAGCTTTAATAAGTAGGTATGTTAATCGAAACAGATGAAAGCCAATTAGCAACAAAGATCAACACGCATTTCACAATTGATGCGGCCAATGCTCGTGCTTTGTGAATGATGCGGCATGATTGACATGGATGCAAGCATTTGATGATTGATGTGACCAATGCCCAATTATCGATTCTGATGCTCGCACTTCGCGCTTGATGCAGCCAGTGCCTGATGATCAACACATACACACCCACTTTATGACCAATGTAGTTGATGCCTGACGATCGACACGGATGCACACATTTAATGATCAATGTGGCCGATGCATAATGATCAATTCTGATGCTTGCACTTTACGATCGATGTAACCAATCCCTGATGATGAACACCAATGCATGCGCATTATGATCAATATGGCATTAAACTCAACATAAAAACACAATGCATAACACAATACTACACATTATAATTCAACAGAATATAATGTAACAAAACATAACATCACATGTTATAACACAACATAACATGAAAGAACACATTGTAACCACATAACATTACACATCATAATGTAACACATAATGTAACTAAACGCATCACGATATAAAAAATTTTAACATAACATAACATATGATAGTATTACAGGACACATTATAGCACAACATAACACAGCACAGAAAATAACATAACAGAACATAAAATAACATAAAAGATTATGCTTTGTTATGATGCATTGGTTTATATTACAATTTGTTATAAGTGTTGTGATGTGTTATAATGTGTTATGTTATAATGTATGATATTTTTAAATGTTATGTACCGTAAAAGGGGGTTACTTCGATTCCCAGGGTAAGTTTGACCACTTTAAGTTTTTTAACAAAAACCCACAAAACTCAAAAACTATTTGACATAGAAAAATTTTGTCAATGGGCATTAACCTTTTAGCGGGCAAGCATTGAAATATCCAGAAATTAAAATTTCAGAAACCATTTCAAGAAAGTAAGAAATATTATACAATATATTTATTTTTATGAATTTTTGCAAATTTTGCCTATTGAAGGTTTAAATTGCACTTGAAAAATTCAATAAATGCGATCAGTACACAAAATTTTTCTTTATAATTAAAATTCAGTTTATGCAAATGAAAAATTAGAAACATAAAAATATAATTTAATTAAATTTAATCAAGTTGCCAAAATAAATAAATATATATATTTATACTTCCACCTTTTGAAGAAAATGTGGAAAGAGCGTCAGTTCTATTGTTTGAGTCAAAACCTTCAATTAAATGCTCATATTTCAATTTGTGGACTTAGCAGCTGGTGATGCCATAGATAGAACGATGGTCAGATAATTACCCAGTTCGAAATTCTCGCAGTCATTGCGGCCGTTCGCCGCAGAGACGTTTGCAGACGCACAAATCTAGGCCGTTTTGGCCGACTTCACCTTGCGTCCAAGCAGTCTAGCGATGATATGGCCTCATCTGCCTCGAACAGCGCGAGGCCTCAGTCGGCAAAAGCTGCGGCAGGCAACTTGCCGCAGCTCTACCGCGACCTACGTCGAATATGCCGGCGGTAACGGTTCAAGCTTTGAGGAGGCAGGGAGAGGAAGGGGGTGAAGGGTGAGGAAGGCGGAGGAATATTGAAAGAACATTCTAGGCATGAATATTTGTGTGGAGCTTATACCGGAAGAAACAGATTGAATTATTCTTTTATTTGATTTCTCTAAAATTATGAGGTTTACATGATTCTTTATTTTCTAGATTTTTTATTTTCGACAGTTTTATTCTATACTACAGCGAATCCATGTTGCCAGTATTTGTGAAACTAGTTCCATCCAGTATCATGTGTATTCAGTTAATTGACATAAATTCGATGACAAACGTGAAATCAGTGAATGATCTGAAAGTAAAAAATAAAAATAAATGCACAAAATAATAGATATACCAAATGAATGCCAAACGGTAACGAATACGACTGAACGTATTGCAGAACTCACATGCTTCTCAAATGCAAGTAACTGCCCTGCGCATGCACGGGCCGCACTGCGCAGTGGGCATGCACGGGAGAGTCTACGCTCTAGCGTCTATACTATACTGGTGCAGGAAGTACCGTGGGTGTGTTGCAGTGAACACGAAAGAATTCGGTTAATTTTGGATAAATATTGGAGGTAAGGAACAGAAAAACGTCAGAATTTACTGTATTTGTATTTTTATACGGTTTAAGGTCTCATGCGCAACTGTCATGGGGAAATTTTGGTTACTGCAAGTCATGAAACTGCTTTTCGTTAAGGATTCATCTCCAGCCTAAGTCTTACTGTATTGCTGATGTTGCCGTGAGTGAAGACATTCAAACTAGGCCTAACGCAACCGCTTCCCTCGACCGAAGCGCCCAGGCGTTGCCGTCCTCTACTCCCTCTACCCCCGCCTGCCCCAACGCTGTCCGAAATCATACCCCGCCCGCCTCCCTTACCCTTTACTCACACCCCACCTTTTGACCGCAGCAGCCCAGAGAAGGATGGGGAAAGGGTAACCCTTCCTCTCCCTCACACAACACACACTCCTGCAGGCCGTTTAAATTTAAATGACTCGGCTGCCACTCCGTCAGGTCACAAACACATCTGCTGGAGGTATCTTCAGGGAAATTGCAATCAGGAAAATAAAGGACTGAGCTGTGTGTACCCTCACCCTAAGATTTGTCACAAATTTACAACATTTGGAAGCAAAACCCCACGTGGATGCAAAAATGGGAAATACTGCCCATTCTACCACCCGTTATTGTGCTGGAATACCATAAAAAATGTCGCTTGCAAACAAGATAACTGTCGCTTTCATCACCTTAGACTCAGCCCGCAGGCGGGAAGAGATACCAAAGGGAGACGGGTTTTTGATACTTCATCCCCTGAACATCAGATAGACCAGTGGTTCCCAAAGTGGGCGATATCGCCCCCCTAGGGGCGGTGGAAAGATTTTGGGGGGCGGTAAGAAAGAAGAGGACGGTAGGGGGGCGATAGGGGGGCGATAGTCCGAAGTCAATGTCAGAAGTGCGAACGTTGTTTGACGATTTGTACACAACGCGTGCAGCACCTGACTCCCAGCGATGGTTTTTTTCACCCACATCTGTTTTTTAACCTCTCCTGGGTTTACGTATTGGACAAATTAACGGCCGGACTCGCGGCCGGTCTCACGGCCAATTTCAAAATTTATTGATCAAGGAATGTCTCTCAAACTAATGAACTTAACTCGATGAAACTTGGTACTCGTATTATTAGTATCTAACGAGTAACGATGTTTCGCTCACGAAAATTGTTTGAATTTTGTCATTGTTTGTTTTTGCCATAGTTATATGGCAAACGGGCCGAAATTCACAGTGATCAAATAATTTCATCCAAACTACTGAACAGATTCGAACAAAATTTTTAATTTGCAGTCGTAACTACCTAACGGTAAAGTTCAGCTCGTGAACATTTTTTCGATTGTGCCTTCGTTCGAGAGATTTTCTTTTCTTTTCACCTTCATTCGTGGTTCAAACAGCAATACGTGCTTAAATTCGCATTAATCAAGAAATTCTTTTGAAACAGATTTGAACGAAACTTAGTATTTAAATACCTAACCTCAGCAATGGTGATGTTTACAATTTATTCGTTTTGCCTTCGTTTGCGAGTTATACGGCTGTAGGTACAAGGCTCGATCTTGGTTAAACCGGCCGGTAGAAAAGCCGGTCGTTCCTCCTATATCTGTATAACTCGCAAACGAAAGCAAAATAGAAAAATTGTCACGAGCTAGACATCACCGTTGAGAGGTTAGGTATTTATATACAAAGTTTCGTTGAAATCTGTTCTGTAGTTTAGAAGAAATTTCTTGATCGCCGCGAATTTAAGCGACAAATTACCCGGCGATACGGGCCAAATATTCCAGCGCCCAAATAAGGCCTTACGCAGAACGTTTTGGGCCCCGTAATAAGCGGACATCCTTGCTGGATTCCTGCTTGCCTCATGCTTCTATCATGCTCTTGGTTCAGCGCCGGCCCAGCTCCTACACTGCTTCTAATTTTGACTGGGTAGTTACATATGCAAATGACAAATTTGAGGGAAAAGTCATAGTTTGCAAATGGGGGGTGCTGCCCCCCAATGGGGGAACTCTGACCACCTACTGTCAGCCATGACAGGGTAATATTGACCAGCTTGGAAATTAAGTTAAAATTACCATATATAACATATTTTATGTTTGATACACCTATTATTGTTTTTTCTTTATGTTTCAGACTCTACAGAGTCTTATATATGGTAATTTCCAAGCCGGTCAATATTAACCCATCACGGCTGACATTAGGTGGTCAGAGTTCCCCAATGGGGGGCAGCACACCCATTTGCAAACTATGACCCTTTCCTCAAATTTGTCATTTGCATATGTAACTAGAAGAGTTCTACTACAATGCACCAAAACCTGGAGTTATTTGGAGTTATTTTACCATAAAATATAATTGATTTTACCACACAGTCAAAGATACCCCAAAGTGGGGGTAACAAAGACCATCACTTTTTTTTAAATTACTGTACATCAAAACTATGAGAGGCAGGAGCCAGCAATTTATGGTGAGTGAACCTAGAGTATAGACCTGTATTTTGCATGTTTAAATTTAAGTTTAATTTAGCTAGTAAAAAAATGGCAACATTAAAAAAAATAGTCAAAGTAACCTCCTATTACGGTAGTGTAATAATGAGTTTTGTAGTGACATGTATTATAATGGTTTATGTTTTGTTTTATGTGTTATCTTAGGTTATGATGTGTTAAAAGTTAAAACGTGTTTTTACATTATGTTGTGTTATTATGCATCCTGGTTTTATTATCTTATGTTATGTTGTGTTATAATCTTTGGTGTTATATTGTGATGTGTTATAATGTGTTGGGTATAGTGATAATGTCTTATATTGCATTGTATCATTATATGTTGTGTAACAATGTGCTTCTGTTATAGGTTTTGGTATAGTTTTTTTTATTGTTCTATATTATGTTACAATGTATAGTGTTATATCACAACGTTTTATATTATGTTATTATGTAAAGTGTTATGTTATGTTGCATTATAATGTGTGGAGTCATGTTATGTTATTACATATAATGTTATGTTGTGTTACAATATGTTGAGTTATGCGTTCATCAGTTGCATTGATCGAAAAGCACATGCATTGGTCATCGTGCATCAGCCAAATAGATCGTTAAGCGCATGCCTGTGTTGATCATCCAGCATAGGCCGCATTGATCGCACAGCACAAGCATCAGAATTGATCATTGGGCATCGGCCACATCAATTGTAAAATGCGTGCATCCTTGTCAATCATGTCGCATCTTTTGCAAATCGTGAGCATCGAAATCAATTATTGGCACTGGCCACATTGATTGTTATATGCATGCATCCATGTCAATCATACCGCATTGTTCATGAAGCATGAGCATCGGGCCATTGGCCACATTTATCATAAAATGCGTGCACGCGTGTTGATCATTGATCTAAAGCGTGGTTTCTATGTCGATCATTGATCGTAAAGCGCGGGTGTCTATTGAGTAACAGCCGCATCGAGCGCGCAAGGGCGTGCATCATTGTTGATCATCAGGCATTGGCCAAATCGATCATAAAGCATGCGCATCAATATTGATCATCAGGCATCAGTCAGAGATGCACTAGTAAACATACTGGCAACTTTCTTTCCTGGCATGCATCGCAAAATGGGCCTCCGGCGCACGTGCTGCACCTTCTAGACTGCGATAACTGCAACAGGGTGCCAATGTAAGGTCAAGATGGCTGATAAAGACTTTCAAAAGATGCCAATATCTTGAGCTATAAGGCCATACTCTACAGACTGGTCTGTATTGATATAGAAGACATCCAGAGGTGAGCAACAAAACTCTTGGCATCATTAAAAGATAAACCCTACTACAATAGGCTCAAGACACTGAAAGCCTGAATTTACCATCAAACGGGGTAATAAGGGACGGTTTTGAGCATTTTTGTTAATAACTTCTTACCATGAAACATTTCAGAAACGAGTTTGGGCTCATTTTAAAGCTCTTTGCGAGGGCTATCAAATGGCATCTCCACAAAATTCCATATGCTATACGTGAGGCACCAGATGCAAAATAAAAGCATCCCGAATTACCCCTGGGAACGGGGTAATCCAGGACACTTGCAATAAAACCTAATTTTAAAATGTTTGAAACATGCAGAGTATACTCATCCATTACCAACAGTACTCTGAAGTCCTCTTCTTTCATTGTTGATGATGTAGATGTAGAATAAACGACATTTTCTGTGATTTTTACTTGTTTTTCTTTTATTGATGATATTACCATTCATTAATTACCTTATTATTGATGTGATATTACCAAATCCATGAACATGACATTGAGCATTTACAACGACCTTGTCCACTGCAAGCTTCATATCAGCAGCCGTATACCGTCAACCGGGGCTACTCGGGACTGGCGGGGCTACTTGGGACAGTCCTCCGACATGGCGCAAAACTGTTATAGTAGCAAAACTAATTGGAATATTGCAAAACTAAATATAGTGGTGTAAACATCAACATTTTTCCTATCTATGTAGTATAAAGGAAGTTGAAAAATACTACATTTACTAGCTTTGAAAAATTCCTGAAAAAAATGGTGAAAAACGCTATTTTGAAAAGTTACTTCTGCTAAGGTCTGTAGCCAAAAAAATATTCACCGTATTAAAAATTTTACTTACATAAAAGATGCACCCAGGTGTCGGCTTGAAAATGTAATTGAAGGAATTGTCCTATCTCATTCCAAAAAAATGGCGGCCATTTCTGCACAGCGGCGCTACTTGGGACACCCCCCCGGGGCTATTCGGGACACCCCCAAAAACGCATTTACAGTAACGTAAAATGGGGTAACTTAGACCGGCGGGGTAACTTAGACCACTTTTCGCTTTTTAATAAAAACCCCCAAAACTCAAAAACTATTTGACATAGAAAATTTTTGTCAACGGGCATTAAAGGCCTAATACTGAGGCTACATAACACAATAGAAAGATTTAAAAAGTTTGCATATCTAATAGGTAAAAAAATTTAAAATGTGACCCACAAAAAAAGCTATTATTTAAAGCCTGTCAGAGTACCCACTCCAATTTTTTTAATTTTTGGTTAAATAACTCCAGGTTTTGATTCATTGTAGTAGAACTCTTCTAGTTACCTATGCAAATGACAAATTTTAGGAAAGTGTCATAGTTTTCAAATGGGGGGCGGCGCCCCCAAATGGGGGAACTTAGACCACCTAATGTCAACCCTGACGGGGTAACATAGACCGGCTTGGAAGTTAATATAAAACTACCATATATAACATATTTTATGTTTGACAGCCTATTTGTTTTTTCTTTATGTTTCAGACTCTACAGAGTCTTATATATGGTAATTTTAACTTAATTTCCAAGCCAGTCAATATTACCCCATCAGGGCTGCCATTAGGTAGTCACATTTCCCCCATTATGGGGCGGCATCCCCCATTTGCAACTATGATACTTTCCTCAAGTTTGTCATTTGCATATGTAACTAGAAGAGTTCTACTACAATGCACCAAAACCTGGAATTATTTGGAGTTATTTTATCAAAAAATATAATTGATTTTACCACCCGGTCTAAGATACCCCAAGAGCTGGGGTAACAAAGGCCATCACTTTTTTTGAAATTACATAAAGACTATGAGGCAGGAGCCAGAAATTTACGGTGAGTGAAGCTAGAGTATAGATTTGTATTTTGCAGGTTTCAATTCAAGTTTAATTTAGCTAGTAAAAAATGGCATCATTTATATATTAAAAAAAAGTGGTCTAAGTTACCCCATGTTACGGTAGAACCTCAGTAAGCAAAGGGTCCAGTTAAGAAAAAAATAGATTAAAAACAAAGAATATTGATTACATTTACCTCGCTTGGCAAAAAAAATTTCACTTATCGAAAAATTAGTGCATCATTGGTCGTCACAAAATTATGCATAGAATGCTATATATATAATTGTGCACCGGGCATCATAGAATGAAAAGTAATTGCCCTAATCTATGATTTATTTCTCCAAAATATATGATGGTTGTCACTAAAACATTCCTTTCTGTTTCAGGTATGTTTTTCACAATCTTTTTTATAGTAAATTCACTTAACCCAATTAAAATGGCGAATAAACAAGCGCATGGCTCAAAAACGAGCACTATTGTGCTTGCCATGTCCGTCTGTCTGTCTGTCTGTCCGTCCGTCTGTCCGTTTGTTTGTGACCTCATGATTTCGTCAACGAGAAAATGCGCTCTCTGTCACTCACTGCAATGAGTACTGAGTTATATTTTTTATAGTAAATTCACTCAACCCAATTAAAATGGTGTGAAATTACAAGCCGTCCTGTGAGCTTACAGATACAGAAAAAATGCTATAAGGTTGCTGATATGAAGCTTGCAGTGGACAAGGTTGTTGTAAATGCTCAATGGCATGTTCATGGATATGGTAATATCACATCAATAATACAGTAATATCGCATCAATAATACGGTACCATCAACTGGGGTGACTTCGGCCACGTTTTTGATATTGTTTTGCAAACAAAAGCGGGGTCATAAACGAAGGCCAAAATCACTCTGGCGTTTATGACCTTGTTAACGACCCTGGCGTTTATGGCCCCGGCGTTTACAACCCCGTTTTTGTTTGCAAAACAAAATAAAAATGTGGCAGAAGTCACCCCAGTTGACAGTAATTAATGTTTATGGTAATATCAATAAAGGAAAAATCAAGTAAAAATCACTGAAAATGTCATTTATTCTACCTCTACATCATCTACAATGAAAGAGGAGGACTTCAGAGTACTGATAGTAATGGATGAGTACACTCTGCATGCTTCAAATATTTTAAATTAAGTTTTATTGCAAGTGTCCCGAGTAGCCCCGTTTGACGGGGCTACTCGGGACACTCTTTTTTTTGCTTCTGGCACCTTATGAATAGCATATGGAATTTTTTTGACAATGCCATTTGATAGCCCTCGCAAAGAGCTATAAAATGAGCCTAAACTTGTTTATGAAATGTTTCATCCTAAGAAGTTATTAACAGTTATTAACAAAAAAATGCTCAAAACTGTCCCGAGTAGCCCCGGTTGACGGTAGTGCTTCTTCTGTATCTGTAAGCTTACAGGATGGCTTCGGCTTGCAATTTCACACCATTTTAACTGGGTTGAGTGAATTCACTATAAAAAGATTGTAAAAACATACCTGAACCAGAAAGGAATGTTTTAGTGACAACCATCACATGTTTTAGAGAAATAAATCATAGGTTAGGTCAATTACTTTTCATTCTATGATGCCCAGTGCACAATTCTCTATATGACATTCTACGCACAATTTTGTGATGACTGATGATGCACTAATTATCCGATAAATGAACTTTTTTTCTCTGAGCAAGGTAAATGTAATCAAAATTCTTTGTTGTTTATCATTTTTTTTGTTAACTGGAGCCTTTGCTAACTGAGGTTCTACTGTCAATGCATTTTTAAGGGTATCCCTTATTACCTGGTGGTGTCCCTTATGGCTTATTACCCCGTCACGCGGAAATGGCTGCCATATTTTGCGGAATGAGATAGGCAAATTCAGCCAATCGCATTTTCAAGCCAACACCTGTGTGCAACTTTTATGTAAGTAAAATTTTTTATTATGGCAAATATTATTTTTGCTCCAGACCTTAGTAGAGGTACTCTTTCAAAATCTCACTTTTCACTTTTTTTAGCAATTTTTTAGAGATAGTAAATGTATGATTTCTTAACTAGCTTTATACCATAAACTGGGGTAACTTTGACCACTTTTTTTTCAAAATGATGCCATTTTTTTACTAGATAAGTTAAACTTAAATTGAAACATGCAAAATACAGGTCTACACTCTAGCTTTACTCACCATAAATTGCTGGCTCCTGCCTCTTAACTAGAAGAGTTCTACTACAATGCATCAAAACCTGGAGTTATTTTGCCAAAAAATAAAAAAATTGGAGGGGGTACTCTGACAGGCTTTAAAAAATAGCTTTTTTTGTGGGTCACATTTTAATTTTTTCAACCTATTAGATATGCAAAGTTTTTAAATCTTTCTATTGTGTTACGTAGCCTCAGTATTAGGTCTTTAATGCCCATTGACAAAATTTTTCTATGTCAAATGGTTTTTGAGTTTTGGGGGTTTTTGTTAAAAAACCAAAAGTGGTCAAAGTTACCCCAGGAGTCAAAGTTACCCCAGTTTACGGTACATAAGATAGTAAAAGTGTTTTAGTTTATGCCACAATTTTTAGTTTTGCAATATTTTGATTAGTTTTGCAGCTGCAACATTTCTACAAAATGTGGGACATGTGTCATTCCGATTTAACCCACGTCCTCACCCTTCCTTTATTACTCCATTTGATGGTACACCATCAAACCTTTATTACTCCCTTTATTACTCCGCTAGTTGGAACACCGCCAGCTGAGGAGTGGTATGATTGAGGCCACTGTGAAGAGAGTGGATGAATATTGCAAGATCTTTGGCAATGCTTTAGTAGCAGAATTTATGCCTTCAGAAGATCTTGCCAACACATTTAGATTGAAATTCTTGCATTTAATATATTTGTCCATTTTTGGCCAACTATTTAGAAAAAGTAAGGTTTCTGCCTTCTGGTACGGTGGATGGATCAGGATGCAGCAAAGATTGTCTGGAAATCAGTTGCGATGAGTTCCTGCCAAAACAACAAATGTAAACAAGTTTAAGATTGCGTAGTTGCAGTCACATTAGAGCGGTCAGACTGCATTGTCACATGTTAGGTTGACACTTGCTGTACAATCAGACAGTTTTTAGGGTAAAATTAAGGTAAATGCAGTAGATTCCGACATTGTGGGTATTTCTGACAATTCTCAATTTTTATCCTTTATATTAGGCTTTGTCTTAGTTCCAGGCATTCATTGATAGTTGAAATAGTGACGTAATACTATTGCGTGCCATACTATTGCCAAAACTGAAATTCAAAAAGTCTGAAATTCTGTGTGAAGTCAGTAATGAGAGCGTGTATAGAGAACAAAGTGGATATTAAAAGCCATTTTACCGAATTTCGCTTTTCCCGTTAAGTGTTTAGATTTCATTATATCGGCCCAATTTGTGAGTAAATATAACAAATTTTTACCAGTGAATTAGTTCAGTGGTCTCGTAATTGAGAGAGTAAAAAAAAGAACATATCAGAGAACAGTAAAAAGTACCACAAAAAATGGCAACAAAAGCTTGTACAAACCAACCATCTGGAGAATGCTTTGAATGCAAAAAACTTAATTATGGCAAATTTGCGCTGTAATGTAATTCATGCAGCCTGTTCTGTCACTTTGAATGCTCTCTACTGCCAGTATACCAACTTGCTAGATACGTAAAGACGAGGGTGTCATTCATCTGCAGGAAATGCGTTATGAATGAGAAGTGGTTCAAGGAATGTGCCGAAGTTGTGCGAGATGTTGCCGTGAGTGAAGACATTCAAACTAGGCCTAACGCGACNGGGGTGGACGTGGTGTATTTGGACTTCGCGAAAGCGTTTGACAAAGTCGACCATGGGGTGCTCTTCAGAAAATTAAGACTGCTGGGAGTCGGAGGTGAATTGCTGGCATGGATCCACAGCTTCCTAACAGAAAGACTACAAGCTGTAGTTGTTGGAGGCTCGAGATCGAGCATGACTAAGGTGAAGAGTGGAGTACCACAGGGAACGGTACTCGGCCCAATCCTTTTCCTCATCCACATCGCCGACATAGATATGGCAGTGAACCACGCCACTGCATCGTCATTCGCGGACGACACCAGGATATTAATGAACATCACAGACAGGACGGACAGTGAGAGGTTGCAAGAAGACCTCTCTGCAATATATGACTGGGCCTTAGTGAACAACATGCAGTTCAACGGGACCAAGTTTGAGGTCCTGAGGTACAGAGGAACCGGAAGAGCTGGAATGGATCACCGCTACTTGGCACCTGACAACTCGGAAATTGAAGAGAAGCGACTCGTTCGCGATCTGGGAGTGTTGATTAACAATCAGGTCAATTTTCGTGATCACATACCGGCAATAACTGCAAAAGGTAGACAACAGATGGGATGGATCTGGCGGACGTTCAGAACGAGAGAGGCGGAACCGATGATCACACTCTTCAGAGCCCTCGTAATACCTATCCTTGAATACTGCTGCCAGCTCTGGACTCCATTCACGCTAGGCGCAATACGGCAACTGGAAGGAGTCCAACAAACCTTTACTTCCAGGATCAGAGGGATGGAGAATTTTAACTACTGGGGGAGGTTACAGCAACTGAGTCTGTACTCACTGCAGAGGAGACGGGAGAGGTATGTCATTCTGTACACATGGAAAATGATAACCGGAATGGTGCCAAACTTCGAGAGCGAGACCTTCAAGATTCAGACATATCACAAGAGAAGGGGGAGACTGTGCAAGATCCCTCCCCTGCATAACAGATCCGCAGTCAGATTTCAATCCCTGCGAGAAGGATCACTCTCCGTGGCAGGACCAAGGCTGTTCAACGCCCTACCAAGGGATCTAAGAGAGGGGGAGTTCACCCTGGAGATCTTCAAGAGACAGCTAGACGTGTTCCTGAGCACAATCTCAGATCGACCTCCCCTGCAACACTACCAGCGGCAAGAAGCAAGCAATAGCATTGTGCATCAGGTGGCCCAAATGAGGGCGGATGAACGATAATCAGAGGCGGCGATCCATTGTGGCCTGGGACCGCTATGTCCCAAACAAATACTATGGATACTATGGAAAACACTAGGTCTGGGCCGTCTGGCAGGAAAATGTTAAGACCCAAAGAGAAACAGTGCATGTCACCCAGTGAGAACATCGAAAAATGTGGCAGAGTAGATAGTTGCCCTTGATCTACCAAATAGTGATAAACTGTTTGTGTAGAAAGAATATTATGCTTTGAGACTTTTAAATAAGTCTGTGAATATATTAGGAATCCTTCAAGTTAACATGGTGGAATTCTGGGGGGTTTAAAAAGACCAATGGAATGGCCATTGCTTAGCCAATCACAGCCTGGATAACATGACATCATGATCCCATAACCAGTCACAACCTGGATAGCATGAGATCATGATCCTATCAGCCAATCACAGTCTTGAGAAGATGCTATCATGATTATATTGACCAATCACAGTGTAGAAAGAATGACCCTCTCAACCAATCACAGATGGGAGATGACATGACTCCGCCCACTCAATGATGGGAGACGACATGACTCCGCCCACAAGTACCTTTGAGCACTATCTGTTAGAATTCCACCATGTTTAAGTATACTTGTATTTGCTGATTTCAAGTGGTAAATAAATTAATAGATGCTTAAGTTAAGCGAGGGTTTTAGACACATAAAAACTAATTCCAAAACAGCTTGGAATTAGACACACACAGCTCATTCCGAGCTGTGTCCAAAAATTAAAATATTCTTAATTAGAAGCTCAATAGCTCTTAATTGAAAGCTTAATTAAAAAATTAAATTTTTTTAATTAAGCTCATTCCAAGCTGTGTTGTATTCTGATACAGCTCACACAGGGTGTCGAAATTCTAACACAGGGTACTGGAATTACAAATTAATAGAGTTAAGCGCTGCCAGAATTAGTCTCACAATATTCCAAACTTAGTCACACACAGTGCCAGAATTCAAGGATTTTATAGGTTTTAATTCTAAAGGCTTTTAAATAAATATGGCAACAGTTAGTGACGTTTCATCGTTGCTGGCGCGTGGTGTGGTGTTTTGAGAGTGACATAAATCAATCACAACTCGAGTTGCGCATACGGTGATATTTTTATAGCCATTCATTTCTTGCTACGCCCTTAATGTGCCGGAATATACCACGCTTACCCTACTTATTTGGGGTAACACGTGCATGCAACCTTGTAAATAAGTTCAAGGCTTGTTAATAGTTTTTCATTACTCAGCGCAAATGGCTTTTCATTAAAAATTACCTGGCAATGCATCATGAAAATGGTTGTCAATGCTTTGGGCTTAAAACCCCATATATTGGCAACACTGCTTGCTCCCACCCAATGCACGGTGCACCCAGCACCCTGGGATCAAGGTAGACGAGGTTTATAAATACCTGCAATCCTGCATGGCTACTAATGCTAATCTACTATGACATCTTGTGCCCAAGTTTTGGGTTGGCTACAGCAAGCCTACAGGCCAGGGTGCAGAGGGTGGATGCAGCATTACCAATATATGGGTTTTTACTTTTTAAGCCCTAAGCATTGCCAGGTAATTTCAAGATGCGGCGCCAGGTAAATGAAATGAAAAGCCATTTATGCTGAGTAATGAAGAACTATTTACAAGCCACAAACTTATTTACCAGCTTGCATGCACGTGTTACCCCAAATAACTAATTTTATCCTAAAAACAGTCCGATTGTACAGCAAGTGTCAACTGAACATGTGATAATGCAGTCTGACCGCTCTAATGTGACCGCAACTATGTAATCGTAAACTTGACGTTTACTTTTTTTGGCGGGAACTCATCGCAACTGATGTCCTGACAAGCTTCACTGCATCCTGATCCATCGTTCCATCCAACATACCGAAAACCTTACTTTTTTTAAATAGTTGACCGAAGACTGACAAATATATTAAATGCAAGAATTTCAATCTAAATGTGTTGGCAAGATCTTCTGAAGGCATAAATTTTGCTATTGAAGCGTCGCCACTGATCTTGCAATATTCATCCACTCTCTGGACAGTGGCCTACAGGCACAGGCCGCACACGCACAGCAAGAGACCTCCAAAGAAATTCTCTAAAACTCCGTC
This sequence comes from Hyalella azteca, assembly GCF_000764305.2. Lineage (NCBI taxonomy): Eukaryota > Metazoa > Arthropoda > Malacostraca > Amphipoda > Hyalellidae > Hyalella > Hyalella azteca. The sequence continues at coordinate 208,908 of NW_025938997.1, read as the reverse complement.
TCCAAAAGAGCCAGTTCAGATAGAATAATAGAGGTAACTTTATTACTACTTATTTCTCTCAATGTATTAACTATTAACTATAACAAACCAAACTGGAACAGCTTGCCAGAGAATGTCATCAAAGCATAGTGGCAATCGAGAACATTTTTTTTCTAGGGTCAACATACAATTTCTGAACGCAAATCAAGCATATGCTTTGCTTCACAATTTTATGAACGCAGATGGTAAACAGTCAAAATTTAACTCAGTTTACAAATAACTTTACATTAAAAAAAAGTTAGTTTTTACATATCATCTCCATCTCCTGCTCTGCTGCTCCAGGTTCTGCTCTGCTGAGACGACAATGCAATTTTGGTACTGGCTGCGCAGGCATCAACAACCACACCTGGCGCCAGTTCACATACTACTGGCAACAACAACACTCGTTCAAACCTTCACGTTCAAAGATCAGATTTAGAAGTTGACTTCATTCGATGCTTTCCAAATAGATGCTCTAGTTTGTCATAGAGGAGACGTTCATTCCTTTCCTATCCGCATCCGCTCTACTCTGGATTTCGTTTTCAATTCAATTCCTAATTTAGAGTAAATTCTTTGTAATGGGATTTTTTTTGCAATTGACATATCGATTCGACACCATGTATGGTATTTTAAAACGAATTCACAGAACTAAGTTTCATAGCACTTTTTCCATGCATAAGTTTGTGAAATCAAAACTGAGTGATATTTACCAAATTAAAAACGAAACTATTCACTCACAATACCCTCATGAGAGCATGACCAGGTATTTCTGTTTCTACTTTAATTTTAATGAATGTGCTAAATGATAATTTTTTGCACTTTTTCCTGCTAAGATCTTCAAATCTGAATAAATCATGACATAAGTAAATACGTATCAATTTATTGACAATATGCTACTGTATGCGCTGGAAATCTTTATTTTTATAGGCACGCCAGATTTTTTTATGAAACTTGGCATGTATAATTATTTCAAATCCGAACCAATTATGACCTAATTAATAATGAAGATGTTTATTTACAATACGTACGCTGTTATGAGCGTTGTAAGAATTTACTTTTTATTTTAATTTTGTGTCAGCTTCATTTTTGCATGTGTATATATATATGGTTGAACTCTATAAGGTTAACCTACAAAGATTTCCGTCTTTCAGTTCAGCTTTCTTATTGCGTCATGTAGATTGAGATACGTGAACAATCCAGTCATTCCCACGACGGATTGGATTGATGGCATTTTGGTGATTGATTAATGCCTGTGATGTCACTGAGATCAGTGACATAACAGGCAAACAACAAACTAAATCCGCAAAAATGAGCTTCTCATGGGTCAACCTTAAACTAGTTTAACCATGGATATATATATACCATTATACCTCTTGGACACATTGACAGCCTGACACATAGCAGGTCTACAAGTTTCAGTGAACCTTAAAAGCTTAAATATCTCCCAAATTAAAGAATGCATCTTGATGAAACTTTGCACACATGTTCAATAGAGCCTAATGGCAAATTTTTTTTGCTTCTGTCGTCTTTTTCTAGTAATATCGGAAAGCTTGTGCAGATGGATTGGATATATATTAGGCTCACAACAAATTTAGGACAGCATAACTCGTAAAGGGAAGCAAAATTGAAAAAAATTATCATGGCCTGAATATCACTGTTAGGTCTTTCTGAGAGCATGTGCAAATTTTCATCAAGCTGCGTTGATTAATTAGAGATACTTTAAGCTCCCTGAAACTTGGAGACAGGCCGTGAGCCTGGCCGTAAAATTGTTCAAGAGGTTATAGTTACAAATACTGCCATATGCGCTTGCAGTAGTGTATTTTGAATATATAGCTTCGTCTTTGAAAGGGTCAAGCTTGGGTTCTATTATATAAACTTATGCGACAACGTGCAAAAAATGAGCATATATCGCGCTAGCTAAAATCTAAATTAATTCTGAGAGCGCTCGCTGAAAAGTATTGTTGATCTAGTTGACTATAGTATGCAAAGATACGCTATTCAAATGTTTAATAGGAATTTTACTGTGTCTTTTCTGAAACGATGCAAATCATTTTCAATAATAATAATGATAACAGATACGACAATGTCAGTACAGGAGCTGCATTCTTGGTATATGGTATTTGATAATTGCAACAGGATTCTCTAATATAAGGGATTACCAATCCCAGCAACACCAAGCAGGGATGCATGTTGCCATAACAAAAGGTTTCTTAGACTTTTTTTGAATGCGGGAAGGGGTTTTTAATTTCTTAGAGTAACCTTAATAGTAGAGGCAAAAATAAAACGACCAACTTTCTACGTTTATTGTACTGGAGGTACATCTATATGGAAATGTGGGATTGTAGATATGAATATTTATCATAAAGTTGCCAATACTAAATCACATATTCTACAAATAATATCAATAGAGGAACCTCTTGTCTTAAAAGCAAAACCCCAAATAATCATTGTTAAATTTTTATCAAAATACAATTCTTCTCTGCTTTTTTGTAATAATTTTATGCTCAAAATTGGTTTTCAAAGAAACCAAGGTGCTCGCTCTCACTTACGTCTCGGACATTGTCCGAGACTTCTCTCACTTGATGTAAATAAAAAAGGCCTGATCAATTTCATATACATTCATTTAAAAATATCTTCGATATCATCTATGGAATTTCAAGAAGCTAAAGATTATAGCAACCAATCTAAATGAGCTGTGCCGTGGTTTGCATATCATTAATCTTTTGTTTCCGTAAGTTATGTATGACCATGATAGCAAATTTGACCTCAACTAAATGAGTGTCAATTTCGTAAGTAATATAGTAAGTTATTTTATAATTAACAAGCGGTAGTATCTAGTTTAAAGTTTAGACAAAATTTATAAGGTTATCTGTAAAAAATGTTTTGTCATCTGAATATAATTGCAAAAATTTGAATTAACCAAAATTTGAACAAACTCGTTTACCTTATTCAAGTGACTGAATCCCAATCTAACATGTAACAGCTGGTATTCCTTGGAAAGAGGGTGTTGTTTACTTCTCGATCTCGTTGTGGCAACAGCAATCGGAAGCTATTGGGGTTACCATTGTGAACCTGTGATACAAAACATTAATCAAATCAAAAGTAGAACATTCAAACATAACAAACTTTCAAAATACTTAATACATGCCATATAGGGCCCAGTGTAGTAAAATAACAAAAAGTGAATGTGAATTACGAAGTTATGAATGCGTCTGAAAATGAGTCAGGCAAAAAATTTGTTAGCCACCATGCATCAAAGCACCATCTGTGGATACTTTCAAGAGTTGCCTTGATAAACATTGGCTTCATCTGCCTACTCTCTATGTTCCATCATGCCAGACCAGAACAGGCAGAACTTGACACTAACTTTTTTTTCATTTTTTTGCAACCCACGTACCTAGCAGCCCTCGCATTTTGCTAATTGCTAATAGAGTAATAGTAGTACAAAAGTTGGTAATTAGTATAGTCTTGGAGAGACAAACAGGCCTCTGAGAAGGCCTCGGTATTACTTTAGATTAAGTGCATCCAAAAATAAAATAAATAAAAAAACTTTTAAAAACCACGTCTTCTTAACGAACAAAAAAGAAAATATTTACTCTTGCATAACATTTAAGTCATGTAAAATGTTACGTAATGTTATGTAAGAGTAAATGTTTTTCTTTTTTGTCCGTTAAGAAAACGTGGTTTTTAAAAGTTTTTTTATTTATTTTATTTCACTATTTTTAGTTTTGTAAAATCCAGACAAACATGGTTTTTAAAAATATTTTTTATATTTATTTATTTTCTACTTTTTAGTTAGCAATTTTAGCAATTCAAATCAATTTCCAGGGTGGGCAAGTGTGGATGTTCAAGAAAAAAATAAATTCCAAACAGTGAATTTTTAGTGTTTTTTTTAATTTTTTTAACATTATTTAAAAAAAATTTTTTTGGTCGGCATCGGAAACCGATTTTTTTAGATTTTCTAAGATAGAATGCAAGTTAAATCTTGGCCCCAATATCTGTGGATTTATAGCATTTTTAACTTAGCCTCGGTCCACTATGCAGAGAGTGGATGAATATTGCAAGATCTTTGGCAATGCTTCAGTAGCAAAATTTATGCCTTCAGAAGATCTTGCCGACACATTTAGATTGAAATTCTTTCATTTAATATATTTGTCAGTCTTCGGCCAACTATTTAAAAAAAGTAAGGTTTCCGATATCAGTTGCTATGCAGTGAAGCTTGTCTGGAAATCAGTTGCGATGAGTTCCCACCAAAAAAATGGTAAACGTAATACATAATAGTAAACATCAAGTTTACTATTACGTAGCTGCGGTCACATTAGAGTGGTCAGACTGCATTATCACATGTTCAGTTGACACTTGCTGTACAATCGGACTGTTTTTAGGGTAAAATTAGTTATTTGGGGTAACACGTGCATGCAACCTTGTAAATAAGTTTGTGGCTTGTAAATAGTTTTCATTACTCAGCGTAAATGGCTTTTCATTAAAAATTACCTGGCGATGCATCTTACAATTACCTGGCGACGCTTAGGGCTTAAAAACCCATATATTGGCGATGCTGCATCCACCCTCTGCACCATGGGCCTTGGTGACCCATATACTCTTGCATTACCATGGTCAGGAAGATGTGCCAGGTACGCAGGAATTTATTTTGTCATTTTAATGACCTGCACGGTGCGCCATACTATGCTGGTAAAAAAATGCGCCGTGCGCCGTACTTTAGAAAGCTAAAATAGTTCTACTATTTTAGTCGACAATATACGCGAGTATATTGACTACGCGAGTCGAACTGACAATAATAAAATGTAAGACATGTCCGGGTTATAAGTTTGTGGCTTGTAAATAGTTCGTCATTACTCAGCGTAAATGGCTTTTCATTTAAAATTACCCGGCGACGCATCTTTAAAATGGCCGGCGACGCTTTGGGCTTAAAAATCCATATATTGCCGACGCTGCATCCACCCTCTGCATAGTGGGCCACTATGTCAGTATGTGTACTCTTGCAAGTTGCAACCACAGTTAGGAACTTAGCCTCTTAAGTTAGACGTTAGATTAGGTTAGGCCGTTAGCCTAACGGCCTAATAATCACAATTAAATTATTAAATAGCCGTAACGGCCCAAACCTAATGGCATTAGGTTTGTTTTTTTTTTTTTGCCGGATTTTTTTGACAAATTAGATCCTCGGGGGAAAAAATTGGTTTTCCGATGCCAACCTCCAAAAATGGATTTCAGATTCTTTATCTACACCCCAAAAACATATAATTAATAAAAAAACACCCTTTTTTTGGATGCACTAAATCTAAAGTTTTACCAAGGCCTCAAGCGTCTAACTTGTCAAGTCAACCAGACTCAACCTTGTTCCCTAACCCTAAGCACGGAGCATCGGCGGCGGCAAACGCATGCTCTTTTTTTGAAAACAATATTATGTCATTTGCGTTCGCCGTTCCGCCTCGACAGGGGACAGCCTAAAATGAATCTCGTAGAATAGAAAACCAATTAATTCTCCAAAAGATTGTTAGTCAATCTGCTAGTCTGTGCTGCATCAAAGAATGTTCCATTGTCATGTGTAAATTACTTTACCGACCGCCCAAACCGCAACGGTTAAATAACCGGTATGACAAAAACGGTGCAGCTAGGTAATCCTAACTCGCGGAGTTGCGATACAGGATCGTCGAAATCCTGACAAACGGAACTTGAAGTCGGAGCAATAAATATCCTTCTCACTTCATTGCTAAAAACTGATTTCCGTAGACATATTTCTGTTCTATTAAAATAAATTTTGACGAGTTCTGAGTTACAAATACTTTTTCTCTGAATTCGAACATAATCACAATTAAATAGCCGTAAACAAGGTCATAATTCTTAGAATAGAAGTGTCGGCATTGAAGAAATAGGCCCATGGCCTGTTGCCGATTCTTGAACTTTTCGTGACTTGATTCACAAGGGATCCGGCCAATGGAACCCGATCTTTTCATAAGTTGGGTTCTGGCAGTGATCGAGAACGCACACTACGTGTTTGAGGGTCCCAATTTTCTCACTTTTTACCATGCCGGTTTTACTTATCTCTCGAATTTAGACCGAAACGATTTCAGTGAAAGGTTCAATTTTAGTGCAGTTCTGTAAAAATGGTGCGAATGAGGCTAGTACACGTGTTTTATTACCCACAAGTGCCGGTGCATAAAGCGAGGGCAAGGTTGTAGTTTGTTGGGAACCCTCGGCGACCGCTTATCAAGCGGAGAACAACTGTGCCTTCAGCACGCTAAGGCCGTACGAGGTAAGGCGCTTGTCTGCATACAATACGCTATATTTCTGAGCCGTATGGTGTGCACACTATAGGCGTTTGTCTACATACAATACGGCATATTTCTGAGCCGTATGATATGCACACTATAGGCGCTTGTCTGCAAACAATACGCTACATTTCTGAGCCGTATGAGGTGCACACTATAGGCGCTTGTCTGCATACAATACGATGTATTGCGCCACACCACAGGTTTACCCATGAGGAATTTTATGGGCCAATTCCTGATATAAACTTTACCAAAGATCCTCAGAAGCAGGAGGCAAGCTTGGTCGTTATAATTCACTACAATTCCCTGCCCGTGCCATGCGGGTCCTTCTTGTCTCAGTGAGGAGCGCGCATTGCGCTCGCCTATCTGAGACGTCAATAGTTCGTCACTCGTCGAGTCCACGTCAGCGCTACCGCATGATTAACGTATGACGTCAGTAAACCTCAACGACCGACGCATGACGCACGCCTTCCTAATAAGCAACGTCAACCCAAGGAGCCAATTAACATAACATAGTGATCTCGGCGGTGCAGTGTAGGCCTGATGTGGCCTGTCGCCGATTCTTTTCCTTTTCGTGCCTTGTTCACAGATCTAAAATCGTGTCATTTGACCGGATCTTTTCACGACTGACGATAGTTTGAACTTTGAAATAGCCGCTCGACTTTCACCGGGTTTGATAAGGTGCTAGGCATTTCAAATCTGAACATATATTTTTCCATAGCTTTATCTAGTCTGTTCTTGAACGCGTTCATACTTGGAGCGCCAACGATGTCATCGGGGAGGCTGTTCCACAAGTCGGTGATTTGAAGCGAGAGGAAATTTTGTCGCGTGGAGAAGTTGCAGCGCAGTTTTTTAGTTTATAGCCGTGGCCCCTGGTGTTGGTTCTTGTTTCAAATTCTAGTAATCCTTCGGGGACCTTTATTAATTAATTAATTAAATTGGTTAATCAGAGCCATATTAGTTACTGGAATTACATTCATGGAGTGCGTTGGTCACGAGATGACGCCAGGTAGTCGCTGAAGGATTTAATTAAAACGACGGTAACATGCATGACTTACAAACAAGAAGCCGCGTCTAATTAACAGCTAACAACAGGTGCTGCGTCAGCAACATCAGCGCCGCACATATGATGTTCACTTAATTGCATCGAAGATTCAAGTAATATTTCCAGCAGAAAATCCTTGCGATACATTCAAGTAATCAATTCATCTAACGCGTAATCATTGGTAAATTTTTTAACCTTAACAAACTCGCCGCCACATTGATCATCGTCAATGGTTTTCATACCTAAAAGTTAGGTAGCTAGAGTACCTGAAGTACCTCTATAAGAGTACCTGAAGTACCTCAATAGTTACAGAAGTACCTATAGTTCCGAGCAACTGCATTACACACAAGCAGGTCCCACCGAGGTCCCGATATACAAATCTTAGCGCGCCCCTGGACCCAATTGTTTAAGATCGTCGTTGAACTTACTCAGCACGGCAGGCGTATTGCGCTGAACGCAGCCGTCACATAGGCTACCCTCGTGATAAATGACATTTTAAATAAGGAAACAACGGTTCCATGTGCCAGAGGGCGACGGAATACTATAGGCGACAAGAGGTTCTGATAGCAACAGCGCTCGTGGTTACTGGGGTGGGGTAACCCTCGGAGCAAATCGCCTAAGCCGAGCGAGGCTTTCCCATATTCAGTGCCATAGGAGTGCTTGCAGAGGAGCTCGCGATGACAGCGTGAGGCTCTTGCGGGGGATGTGGATCTTCTGGCAGTTGCGGCGAGACTCGAAGATCATGAGACTGGAACCTCGACTTATTAGGCGGCGCTCTTGGTAGAAATGCGAGGCCTTTGAGATTTTGGGGCTGGACTTAAGGAGAGCGTTGTAAGTGCAGTGGGCAAAGGACTTGGTGGTACGGACGAGGCTGACGATTGTGATCAGGCCTGTGATGGTGATTGTGGGAGAAGGGTTTTTGGAGCGGGAGCGTTTGGATACACAGACGGGGCTGTTGGTGTTGGTGGCGAAGCAGCGGCTGCCTCAGCGGCTCCTGCTGTTCAGCCCCAGCAGGTTGAGGCCCTGCACATTATCATTGGGTCGCACAATGAGAAGTTACAAATTAACATAGTTTGAAAACGACGCAAAGTGATCATAACATATTCATATACTCATATAATATAAAAAATTTCTACATACTGGCAAGATAATCATGAATATAGAAGGCAACGAGATACTGACGGTGAGGAATAAGCCATGCGCAGTACTTCCGGCGCCTGCAGCTGCTGCCTGCAGCCTGTCGCACGCACCCCACGCCTGCTGCGCCTCCTGCACGCGCCTCTGCAGGAACTGCAGCGTCTCCTGCACACAGCTGCCTTCATGAGCATCTGCTCCACCACTACACTGCCTTCTGCTCCACCACTACACTGCCTTCTGCTCCACCACTACACTGCCTTCTGCTCCACCACTACACTGCCTTCTGC
>NW_025938997.1:124974-199940 GCF_000764305.2 Hyalella azteca | reverse complement strand
TCAAGCGTCTGGCAACAACACACCTGACAGTCAAGCGTCTGGCAACAACACACCTGACAGTCAGGCGTCTGGCAACGACACACCTGACAGTCAAGCGTTTGGCAACAACACACCTGACAGTCAGGCGTCTGGCAACAACACAACGCAGTCAGACGTCTGGCAACAACACACCTGACAGTCAGACGTCTGGCAACTACACACCTGACAGTCAGCACTCTGGTCCTGCAGGTAACAGAGCTCTGTCAGCTTGTAGACGGCAGCAACAGAAGCTCTGTCAACGTACCAGCTTGTCTGTAAAAGTAACATAATTAATTAACTATCAACATGAAAATTAAGCTGCAGTGCTGCTGCTTGCAGGCCAGTAGGAGCAGGGCAGCAGCATGGATGGTAAAATAGTGAAAAGCGCTGCATCAAAATCTCAAGTTCAGCACAAATTTATCAGCACATTAAAGTTCAGCAGTCAGCACAATATATTTAGAAATTCCAATGCAAAAGTCAACAACCACGCACATCAGGCTGGTTGCTGCCACTGTAGTGGCAGACTATGTCGGCCAGGCTGGCAGTGATGCTGATGGACTCCCCCAGCAGGGAAGGAGATGTGGCCAGGGTGCCAAGGCCCTGAGCATACACAGCGCGGTATGGCATCAGCAGCAGCAGCCGCTGCTTCAGGGCCTCTAGCATCACATCCCTGCATAAATATTATGAATCAATAACATAATGGGAGCAATACTTATAAAAAGAACTACTGTTTTTTCACATTTATTTCTCATTAACTTATATTTCAACAGAATTTCTTCACAATTTCCATCACTTCTGATCAACTTTCTAAGAATAAAAATTACAATTTGATAGAAATTACATCAAGTAAAATATGAAAAGTGTCTTTCCAACACCCAAGTCCTTAAGATTGCAAAAATCATTGATCTTCTCCAAAATAACTGCAAGCAAATTACAATTCAAATACATTTTCACACTCAAATTACTAGTTTGAGAAAATTATGATCGATAACCAATTTTTCAGTCAATTAGAGATCCAAGCACCATTTGCATAAATTTCTCAGTTAGTAGAAGCATTAATCTCTAAATTTCTTCAGTTAATTACTGCTCAAACATTTTTTGCAATGTACTTCAGTAAATTGATGTTGAAATATTTCCTGCACTAAATTGCATAGAGAGAGCAGCATTGATCACCTTTTCTCTCCTCCCTGTAGAGTGAACTCCTCCAGATGCTCCTCGACCTGCTGATTGAGACGTCGCTGCAGCCACAGGAACAGCTCGGCTCCCCCGCCCTCCACCAGGCTGTGGGCAGCACATGAGTACCCAAGCTCCTCTGCACCTGAGCACCCAGCACGCAATACTGTCATTTGCCAACAAAACATGTACAGTTGTTCAGTAGGATTCCTCCTCTGGCCCACATAAAGGCAGATGAGGTTTTAATGAATCTTAAAATAAAATGTTTTGAGCTGCTTCAAGTTTAAATTCAGCAGCAAATGCATTATGACAATGACACACAATATCCTACAAGATGATACCTAAACCTGTGACCATAATATCTAAAGAAAAAGTGATATCAACATGCATTCACTAGCCAGAAGTGTTGTCAGTGAATAAGGCCACATTCAACAAGTTTGGGAGAAATTTCAACAGAGGAATAAATTTTATTTTTGAATATATTCATCATCCTACCATCTTTGACTTGGTTACATCAACATGAAAATTTATATGTAGGAACAAGCCACACCCACCTTTGGCAATGGCAGCCTCAGTCCATCCAAGCAAGGGTACATGCTGCAGGGCAGCGTCCAGGACCGCAGCACGCACGTCACTGACACTACCATATGACTCCTGCCCCGACATATCGTCAGTATCACTACTGCTGCTGCTGTCACTATTTGCCCCATTACTTATGTTATGATTGCTGTGTGAGTCATTATGTACTGCACCAGCAGTGGTACTAAGATAACGTTCATTGAAACCCTGTCTTATGATCTGATCAACAATTCTACTAGTTGTTGTATTATTATTTAAATGATTAATTGTATAGCCTCTCATATACAGAGAGTGCGGGGTTTTCAGTTTTGGCCCAGTACAGTTACTGTGCTGCTGCACCATGCAAACAGCATGACAATGACTGGGGTTTGTGGCCACATTGTGCATGAAAGATTGTGCATTGCATGTAGCTATATGGGAACAAGTGTGGTGTGCCATAAACTGAGTCAGGGGAGTGAATGTGACCCACTGGCTCTGGTAAGACCTAGTGAGGGCAGAAAGGGGAGCAGATAACCCACATAACATTTTTATGGGTGATAATTACTTCAATTAATTTCTGCTGATAAATTTCTCTCTACTAAATAATCAGCAAAAGTATAGAATCAATAGTTAAAACTGGGGGAGAAATTAATTTCTGTTAGATATATGTACCCAAAGCATTGAAAAAGAATGCAATGATTTTTAGCATAATAACAAATTTGACAGAATTTTATTGAGAGCAGAGAAATAGTGTAACTAAGGAACAAAAGACCTCAATGAAGATGACTATTTTCCAATACATTCTATGTGGTAGGTTACTTGAAACAACTACCATTGTTTCTTTTACGTTTACACAACAATTGACATAAACATTAGATGCTCTACTAATTTGCTAAAACAGGGAGATGCACTTAATGGTTGGAGCACAAGGGGACAAATTCCAGCTCATTTCAACGACTGACAGCCCCCCAGCAGGCATCTGACGTTGAAACAATGTTGATTATTGGTTGATTTCAGGTTGAAATGTTGAACAACCAAAATTAAACGTCATATCAACGTCGAAATCTGACAAACACTAGAAGGGACATAAAACAATGTTATTCCAACGTTGAAATAACGTCGATATTGGTACGTTGAATTTATGCTAATTTTTGAACGTTAAATCAATGTTGATATCAGGTTGAGATGCTGAACAACCCAAATTATACGTCCAATCAGCGTCGAAATCTGATCAAAACTAGAACGGATGTGAAACAATCTTATTTCAACGTGGAAATGACGTCGATATTGGTACGTTGAATGTTTACTAATTTTTAAACGTTGAATCAATGTTGATTTCAGGTTGAAGTGCTGAACAACCAAAATTAAACGTCATATCAACATCGAAATCTGACTAACACTAGAAGGGACGTAAAACAACCTTATTTAAACATTGAAATAACGTCGATATTGGTATGTTGAATTTTTACTAATTTTTAAATGTTTAATCAATGTTTATTTCAGGTTGAAATGCTGAACAACCAAAATTAAACGTCTGATCAACGTCGAAATCTGACCAACACTAGAAGGGACGTAAAACAACCTTATGTTGAATGTTTATTTATTTTTAAACGTTCAATCAATGTTGATTTTAGGTTGAAATGCTGAACAACCAAAATTAAACATCCGATCAACGTTGAAATCTGACCAAAACTAGAACAGAAGTAAGACAACCTTATTTCAACGTTGAAACAATGTCGATATTGGTACGTTGAATGTTTATTTATTTTTACACGTTCAACCAATGTTGATTTTAGGTTGAAATGCTGAACAACCAAAATTAAATGTCCGATCAACGTTGAAATCTGACTAAAAGTAGAAAGGACGGAAAACAACCTTATTTCAACGTTGAAAAATGGTCAATATCGGTACGTTGAATGTTTAGCTATTTACCAGCATGGAACTAATGTTATCACACAAACATTGAATGAAATACATATATATAACTGTACGATTAATGACCAGAGAATGCAGTTCAATTTTCAAGGAGTCAAACAATTCTTTAGCTTATTTCTATTGCTCATGCATGCGAGCTGCCGTGGTCAAGGTTGCTAAGGCGTCGCGCGGTCTCCAGCGATCCCGAGTTCGAATCCTGCCACGGACGAAAAACAGGTTGGTTCTTCAACGTTGATTCAATCAGAGAATTTGACGTTGCAGCAATGTCGTAGTAGTAACATTGATTCAACGTTGCATTGTAACGTCAGTACGACATTTCATGAGAGACATTGCTTCAATTTTCATTGTAAACCTATTTCACCCCGATCTCAATGTCGTAATGCGTAGTTGTTTCAACGTCGATTCAACCATAGAATTCAACGTTGCAGCAACGTCTTAGTAGCAACATCAATTCAACGTTGCATTGTAACGTCAGTACGTCGTTGCACGAAAGATGTTGCTTCAATTTTCATTCTAAGCCTCCTTTCACCCCGATATCAATGTCGTAATGTGTAGTTGATTCAACGTCGATTCAACCATAAAATTCAACGTTGCAGCAACGTCGTAGTAGCAACATTGATTCAACATTGAATTGTAACGTCAGTACGACGTTGCATGAAAGATGTTGCTTCAATTTTCATTCTAAACCTCCTTTCACCCCAATCTCAATGTTGTAATGCGTAGTTGATTCAACGTTGATTCAACCACCGAATGCCTGCTGGGCCCTTTCTTATTGACACCAAGAACCACAGCTAGTGAAGGCATATGGGACTCATAAAATTGCCATTAACAAACCATGTTACGCATGAGAAGTCCATTTTTACCATTGGAAACTGTGCCAAAATGCAGTGCTTCAATAGAAATTTGGGATACTAATCATTTCATTTAACTTGCAAAGCTAAACAACAGCAAACCTTACCAATTTGACTCTCCTTACTAACTGTCTAGCCACAAATCATTGCACAGGCTATCATGAGCAGTACCAGTAACTCATGCGTGTGAGCAGTAATGAAGCCTCGACATTACAGAGAACACAATAGGGAAGGCTAACAGAAACTGGAAGAAAAAGCTACAAAAAACTACTTCAATGGATTGCTTGACCTGACAGAGCAAGCAATAAGCAAGTGCAGATATTGAAAGGTCAGTGGCAGAAAACCTAAAAATACCTTCAATCTCCTCTATACAAAATTAATAATTTTAATAGAAGCCCCAACACTTGACTTATTTATTTATAATAACTTTTCCTGGTGGCTTCATTTGGTCAAGGAAGTAATTCATTGTCAACTCACCATTTACGCAGTTTTAGTATATATACCTCTGATCCAATAAATTTTTCAGTTTCAATTCAGACATAAGTAAATTGTGGGTTTAACAATAGTACAGGGGATCAAGAATTTAAAAGAAAAAAAAAAAGCCAAAAAAGTTACCATTTCTTATGATAGCAAATGTTTTGGAATCCAGCTCCATTGTCAGTCCAAAAACTTAGGACACCAGTACAAACAATTAGTAAACTAAATCCACATTGAAGATACTAAAACCTAAATAAACAAATGAAAAAAAATAAACATGAAGTAAACAAAAGTAGGAAAACCTGTCTACCTGTCTATTTTCAGTTTCTAGGGGATGTGAATTGCAGGTGGCATTAAAACTAGAATTCCATTCAAAAATATACAGAGAGCAGGGACTCTAAAATTTGCAGGTCAGAAATCCTGGTTGTGGAGGCTAAACTCTTAAAAATCACTATCAAACACCAGGACGTTGTACTGCTTGGCATGAGAAGGATGCACAAGCAAGTTTCTTGTTCTATAGCCCCTTCCACTTGATTTTCACTTCCAATTGTGTTTTACATAAAACTTGTTTCCATACATGAACTTAGCCTTGGAACAAAAACAGTTTCCTCTTATTCTTGCCATGTTTGTTGCTGCTGCATGCTAGAGCCATTCTTACTTTCTTTAGACATTAATTTAGCCCTGAACACTTTGCATTAGCATGCAGCTTTCCTGCTTTATCAAGATTTTGCAGTTTTGTAGGATTTTTGCTTGCACTTCCTTGACATACAAACCGAGTTATGACATAAATCATGCCCATGTAGGTACTAAGTATTTTAAATGCAATAAAAGCTTTCAAGTGCTGTGGATTTAAAATCAAATTGGCTGAGTGAAATGCAACTTGGACACTAATTTCTAGTGAAGAAACTTCATTCCAGTCACAATTGAGGGAAAACATTCCAGAAGGTAAGTGGCACTGGAAATATCAAGTTTTGACTTCATTGAATCATGTGCCTATGCGGACCAGGTTTCATCACTTATTTAGCATATAATTGGACATTTATTTTGCATCACAGTGTGATTCAATAAAAATGACATCACAGAACTCAGGACATCCCGGGGAGAGTTAGTTCCCCTAGCAACACTCATGACAGCGTCATCAGCATCACCTCCAGGGGTGCAGGAGTAAAGTAACAAGCAGTAACTTTCAGATAAGACATTCATGTGGTTGAGCTACTTTTTCCAAGTTTCCACAGGCATTTGTAAAATATCTTTTTCTAGTCAAAATTCTTGAAAAAACAGGTACTCAGGGTATTCATACAAGCCCTGGGCCTACCAAAAACTTGCCACACTGAACTTAAATACATTAAACAGGGCAAAAAATCAGTTATATTCCACAATTTATTCAAAGATTATACTTCAGGAAGATTTTTTATTAAAAATTAAAACTAAAATGCATCATATTTCAGTTGTTTGCATGATAATAGACATTGAGAAAAGGAATTGTATGTAGGAGGGAGATGCTTCATTTCATTTACTGTAAACAAAGAATAGTAAAGCAGTGTAAACAATGCAGTTGATTAAGGAGGATAAATTCTATGAGCAATGAATGTATTAGAGACACAACCATTTCTCCTTTCATTTCATCTTGAATGTTACTTTACACTTGCTTAATATCTTCCCCACACGCTTGTAGCAAATCAAGTTTAGCTTGTTATTTCAGACATGATTGAAATAATATATCATATCACATAACAAGAAAAATATTACTATAATCATTAATGAGATCAACATATTTTCATCATATATATTTTACAAAAATAATCAACAAAAAAGTTGCTAGGTCATTGCTAAGTGCCACAAGAAGAAGCATTCATGCACTACAACACAAATTTAGCAATATTTCTCCAAGCAAATTCCAGCATCATCAAATATCAAGAATATCCTGGCATTGCTTCAATAAGGTGTGCATGACGTTATGCTCATCTGAAGTAACATAATTTTCCACAGAATCTGCCACCAAACTTTGATCATTTGTTCCTATTCTATGATAAGATAGAAACAACTACCACAACCATAGTCTCAACTCATAAAGCTTGTCGTATTTGTCAGAGGATCAGCATGTTGGAGCTTGTACTTGGGTTGTCTTAGCTGCAGATTTGATGGCTTCATTGAGCTGCTCAACAGCAGCTGATGTTTGAGCTAACACACAGTTGATCATATCAAAGCGTGACAGGGACAACCGCATGACCTGAACCTTCTGGTCATGTGAGAACCCGGGCATGAGGCCGCCTCCAGCATACAGTTCAAGGTCATGGTCTTCATCACCAGGATCTTCCCCAGACTCCATCATTTTAAGCTTCTGCTCATAGTGTTCTCTGGAGAGTTGTAGCCCATTTCTCAATGGAGACAAGAATTCTTCCTCAATGTGCTGCAAGTGGTATGGCATGTCCAACAAAGAAAACTTTTCTTGCATTTGTTTGTCTGCTTCAGTGTAGGTTTCTTCTCTAAAGTTGCACTTACTAGCACGTATGAATAGGAATGTTAGGAGGTTGAGTGAAGCAAGGATCTTATCACTGTAATCCAACATATCAGTGGTCTCACCATCAGGCAGCTTGCATGACTCATACACCAACTTCCACATGGCACTCCCCACAAAAGGGTTTCTCTTAATAGAGTCAGTCTGGTCTCTCAAGCTCAGAAAGATGTTTTGCTTGATCTCAGTTACAGTAAAACCTAAAAGTCCAGCATGATCAAGAGTCTGCAAGAGGTACTCAAATATACGGTATCGTGCTCCAATGGTTAGAATGGTCACATATTTCTTGAACACTTCAAAGGCATATATTCTGAGCTCTTTTTTGTCTGCTCTGGTTATGACACTACACATGAGCTGCACAAATTCATACTGGCAGGGCATGTCCAAGGAGACCATATCTACAGCCTCTGCACCCAAAGCATTGACCAGAGACTGTGCCAGCAGCACACCCTTGTGCAGTGGGAGGTACTCTGGGACCCGTAATAATGCACACAACACTGGCAGGCATTGCTGGAACACAAAGAGTGGGTGGTGCACGCAGGGCAGCATATGTGACATGTGTGCATAGTAATAGCAGTAGAATAGACAGCCTAGAGCTTGTGATGGCAATGGATGAGGGAAACTGCTATCTATTTCATCCTCATCTTCATCAAACTCATTATCTCTAAGACATTTGCTTGTCCCCACAATACCTTCTAGAAATTTAATTGGATTTGGGTGTAATACATTAATCATGCAAACTAATTTGGAAGCCAGTCGACAGGAGTTACTTTCTGCAATCTTCTCATCACAGTAAAGATCTAAGTATGTAAGAGGTCTTTCAAACAAATGGACCAATGTTTTGGCTAAGAAGGTTCTTACATCTGCTTGGCTATCTACAAACTTTATGTCTTCGTGCTCCAAAAGTAAGCAATAAAATGACTTAAAAAAAGTGATTGTGGCTTCAAGGGCTTCAACAAGAGTTATAACAGAAGGATCACAATCCAACAGGAGCTGTTCTTTGGATTCAAAATCATGATTGGTTGGCAGATTTATTTTCTGGAGACGGTCAATCACACTTTTGAATATCCAACGGGAAGCTGACAGTCTACAGTTCTGTGTCCACTGGCGCATCATAGCTATGCTTAGAGGAGTTAGTGCTATTAGCAGGTCCTGGTCATTCTTGAGTGAATCTAATTCAACCAAAAGGGCCATTACAACCTCCTTGATCTTTCCTTTTTGTGCTATGCTGGCTAGAAGCTTTTGAATGCAATGACCAAGTTCAAGATTATTTGGGTGGTTATGTATCCGCCGTGCCAATGAAGGAATCAATTCCATTGCCTGCTTGACAATGTCTTTACAGTGCTCAGATTTATCTATTTCTTCACAGGCATCCTCATATTTGGCCTCATCAAGTAAAATGTTCAACACTTTACCCAGTTCTGAGGGTGTGTTATCCAGTGCATTGGCATCCATCTTGCTTTGTTATTTGCTCTCACTTAGGATAAGGGCCAGGCAAGGGTAGCTTATCATGAACCTGCAATGATCTGCAATTACATCAGAATTTTTTATTTATTCCAGCTCAAAAAGTTAAAAACAGTAAGTAAATTTGAAATTCAAATGCTTAATCATATAGTTTAATTAATGTCAGATACCGTAGGAGATAATTCATTTAACATCAATGACAATCATAATGCCATCTTAACTTGATTCTAAATTACCTACTATCTACAGGATTTTTCAACATAATACCCAATGAGGAGCAGCACACCATTGCATGCCATGCTCACAACTATTAGAATGCTGACTGTAGGAACCTTGGGCATCAACTGACTACTGTAATGTAAGTGTAAGCACAAGTAAAGAGAAGCTCTCATCATCCAACAAACCCTTACTGTAAAGTGGAGTGACTTGGACCTTTTTGACATTTAAGAAAGGAAAGCCCCATAACTCAAAATGTTCTTGCTTTAAAAAAAATTTGTTGTCTCTTGAAGTATGGTACCATGAGATAACCTACAAATGCAATAAAGATTTATATTCTTTATGTTTACCACAGGACAATTTGCATCACAAAAAGTAAGTGCTGAAAATTGCACAAATTTTGTACCCTATCAACATACCCCATCTCACTTCTTGCAATTTGACAGAACAACCCCAAATATGGACAAAGCACCGAAAGGGCTCTCACACCTACAGGAACTATACAGGCTATGAAGTAGACCAAGTTGTTGATTTAATAAGAGACAATAAAATAAGTCTAACCGTCACTGCTAAACAGTATGGCATAGGCATGACTGTTTTGTTCGACAGAGTGCATGGAAAATATGTTACAAAGCCTGGGTGCCAGACTGTTTAGAGTGCACAGGAGAGCATTGTTGTCAAAAACTCATACAGTGTAGTTATTCTGGCTACCCACTTTAGCCCAGGGGCCTAAGGATTATTGTCAAATGCTACCTGGATGACCAAAGGTGAATTCTAAGTTTTCAATGAACCTTCCAGAGCCTAACTGTGCTATAGCATTATCAATTTAAGCAAAAACTAGCAAATGATACTAAAAGATTAAGAGCAGCTGAGGGGGAGCATATTTTGAGATAGTACATTTGAGGGTGGCAGAGGAGAAAAAAATAAATATCCTGCCTATATTTTTAACCATGTCCCATATTTTAACAATGGCAGGTCCAAGTCATCAATTTTCCTAAAACTACATGAAAACCAAGAGGAGAAACCTGCACTGCTGCACATACTGGTGAGTAAACCTAAGGTAGGTACTGACTATTGACCTCACATATGCATGTTTTGACACAAGTCAAACTTGGCTTGTTTAATAACATGCTTTAAAATTACTAAACTGATTTAAGTCAACCTCTTTAACTGTACATATATAGTTATTCCAATCATCAACAATTTAAAAATAATTAAAATACATAAATAACACGTCTGTAAACTTGTATATCATCAAAAGGGGTAATAAGGGACCAATGGGGTTAATCAGGACAGTCCACGAAATAAAAATGTTATGGCAACAAAACCAATTCAAATATTGCAAAACTAAAAATAGTGGTGTAAACCTTATTATTTTTCCTGTATACGTAGCATAAAGGAAGTTAAGAAATCATACATTTACTAGCTCTAAAAAATGTAACTCAGTACTCACTGCAGTGAGTGACTGTACGATGTTACTAACTGGTCGGTCGCACCACTGTAACAGGTTGCTTTTCTATGCAACCCTTATACCGTAAAATGGGGTAACTTAGACCGGCGGGGTAACTTAGACCACTTTTCGATTTTTTTACAAAAACCCCCACAACTCAAAAACTATTTGACATAGAAAAATTTTGTCAATGGGCATTAAAGGCCTAATACTTAGGCTACATAACACAATAGAAAGATTTAAAAAGTTTGCATATCTAATAGCTGTCTCTTATACACATCTAGATGTGTATAAGAGACAGCAGGTGCTCCTAGGAAGATTTCTGCACGATCTGCTAGATTATTGGGACGAAAAATCCAAGAAAATCCACAGATTACTCGAGGAGAGTTGCAAAGTCACCTGAGTGCCTCAGGAATTCAAGTAACCAAACGAACGATAAGCAATGAACTTCACAGAAACGAATTAAAATCACGCACCCCAAGAACTGTCTCTTATACACATCTAGATGTGTATAAGAGACAGAGCTAACACTGTTTGAAATAAACATGTGCACAATTCAAATATTTTATATCCATTCACTGCATTTAATTATTTTATATATAGTCTTATAATTGTAATTGTTTTATTTCTAGTTTTAAATTAACATATTTAAAGATTGAAATTATATTTTAATTAGAATACCATACTCATATTAGGGTGGAAAATCTTTCTAATTGCCTAAAAGGTCAATACAATCTCAACCTCTCAATATACAGGGTGGAGCAGAACCGATTGAGCAGTTTTGAGGTAAAATAAAAGAGTAATGGAGGTACATAAAGAAGAAAGTTCATTTTCCTACAGGTTAGCATAACATACCATTTAGAATACTTATATTTTGAAAACAATATCTGGAAGATGGGGGCTGTTAGCTGCAACACACTGTTGGAGTCATTCTCAGAGGACGGAGTAACCATGACAGTGAATTCCGATTGCTATGCTGCAATGTTGCAAAATTTCTTGCAGCCCATGATGGAAAACATTGTTGAAAATGAAGCATTGAGAGACGTGTGGTTCCAGCAAGATGGGGCTACAGCTAACAGCTCACACAGCTCGAATGTCACTCAATGTTTTGAAATGCATGTTTCCCGTAGGTCTGGTGTCTCTGAGGGGTGATTTACAGTGGCCTGCGAAGTCACCTGATTTGAGCATTTGCGATTTCTTTCTTTGGGGACATCTAAAAGAAAGGGGTTCAGAAGTCGTCCTCACACCCTACCACAGCTAAGGGAACAGATTATTGCAGCAGAGGTTATGGCCATACCTTGCCATATGTGTGAATGTGCTGTAGGAAACTTCCAAGAACAACTCCAACAGTGTGATGCAGCAAACAAACCCCATCTTCATGATATTGTTTTCAAAACATAAGTATTTTAAATGGTATGTTATGCTAATCATGAGGAAAATAAACTTTCTTCTTTATGTACCTCCATTACTCTTTTATTTTGCCTCAAATCTGTTTAATCAGTTCTGCCCCACCATGTATAAGCTAGCTAACACATTAAAATTGTATATTGTAATCAATATATAACAAATAGTCAAATAGTTAAGACTACTTATAGCCTTATAAGAATTAGCTAAGCTGCTAGCTACGTACAATGTATTGCACTCTTGATGCCTCTGTACCAAAAACATTCAATTTATTGGAACCTAATACACACTAAAGGCAACAAGTTTATATACCAATTTGTCATTCATAGTACATTTATACTAAACCATGAATAACAATACCTCAATATAAATTAAAGACTGCCACTCAATATCTGTAAATATATGAAAAAATAAAAAAAATCGAAAAAATCATTATTTTTTTTATAAAAAAGTCAAGTGATTTAATCACATGATTTAATCATATTGATTTAATCATTGCCAACCCTGGTGCAGCGTACCTTCACGTACAGGATCAGCGGCATGAGGGAGCTGAACCTAAACTACTGGGGAAGGCTGAAACACCTGGAACTGTACTCACTGGAGAGAAGAAGGGAAAGGTATATCATACTGTACACTTGGAAGATGATAAACGGACTGGATCCCAACTTTGAGAGTGAGACCTCCAAAATAAGGACATATTACAACGAAAGAAGGGGGAGACTGTGCAGGATTCGCCCATTTAATAACCAAGCCGCGGCCAGAGTACAGACTCTTTGTGAGGGATCACTGTCCGTGGTAGGACGGAGGCTCTTTAATGCCTCGCCAAAAGTGCTGAGAGGAGGGGAGTTTACCCTTGCAACATTCAAGAGACAACTGGACAATTGGTTGAGAAAGATCCCGGATTGTCCAGTAATGGGAAACTACCATCAGCAAGTGACAAGCAACAGCATCTTGCATCAGCGTGCCCAAATGAGGGCAAATAGACGGAACACGCCCAACGTTACATCCGACGATGACTCGGAGACAGAGGATGACAAAGGCGGTGCATCAGCGTGACCTGGGACTAGGAAGTCCCGAACTCATCATAAGGTCATAAGGTCAAAGCCTGGACATCACGACACTGCAGCAAAGATGCGAACAGTTTTGCATTGAAATCGATGGTTATTTATGAATAATATTTTTGATTGTGATATTATAACATATTTCTTATTGTGAAATAATTTTGATTGTGATATTGACACTTGACAGTAGTGTCAACATTTGAACATCGAAGTTCTAACATCATGAATTACGAGGTAAAAGTGTAAGGACTGAGCAGAGCTAGAATCATGGCTGAGGCTTTAACCAATGTCATTGTCATTTTTTACGTCATTGATATCATTCTGGAACCAACATAAGTAACTAAGGAATTTCCCAGTTCAAATATTTATTGATTTATTTATATCAATTTCGAAACTCCACATATTTCTAAAGGGAGTTGTGATGAGACCATGGGGTTGAACCGTTGAGTTTAGACCATTGCAACTTGCAAGATGGGCCCAAGGGCCTAGGGCATGGGGCCTTGTGAAGGGTTAAGACCGCCGCACGGCGGTGGACCGCCATAAGTACCTCTCTTCATAGAATTCCACTATGCTCAGTGCTCAGGGCTGCTCAATGTCAATGGCATCATTTGGCATGTGTCCATGGGGCATGGACCATGGATATGGAGGATATGGTAATATCACATCAATAATAGGCTATAAATTGCTATATGAATATGATAATATCATATCAATAAAGGAGAAACATGCACAAATTAAAGAAAATGTCATTCATCTACAGAGGAAGAGGAGGACTTCAGAGTTTAGAGTCCTGTCTGAGGCTGTTTGTAATGGATGAACACACTCTGCAGCTAGTCTGGAAAAGTCCTATTTTTGTCTGAAATATCGTGGCTCTAATATCATATAATTTCAGTAGGTATGAAATCTCGCGGCTCGAATGTCATAAATTTTTGTTTGATTAAAAAATTGCGGTTTGCACTTCGCAAACATGTCATTTCATAAAATTTTCAACTTCCGCAATCCGCATTGCTTTACCGTTTCCGCCAAAAATATCTTGCAGAAAAAACATAAACATCGTAATGTAAACAAATAAACAAAACGTTTGTTGAAGATCGCGCATAGTTGCGGTCATGTCAAAGCGGTCAGACTGTATATTAACACGTGCTGAACTTACAGTAGAGACAAATTTTATTGTTGCCGTTTGACTGTTTAAGGGTAAAATTAGAGATTTGGGGTAACACGTGCATAAACTTTGTAAATAAATTCGCATTCGCACCTCGTAAATGGCTTTTCATGGCCGAGATATGGAATTCACGGCTCGGTGAAATAGAATCATGGCTCGTAGAAATGGAATCACGGCTGGCAAATCCATAAAACCATGGCTCGAAAAATTCAGTCGCGGCTTGCCAAGTAGATATATTCCATACTAGCTCTGCAGTCTGCATCATTATCATCATGGCAATCATGCATGCTTCAAAATTCAAATGTTTGAAATTAAGTTTTATTTAAAGTGTCCCAAATTACCTTGTTCACCAGGGTGATTCAGGACACTTTTCTTTTGTGTTTGGCATCTTACAAATAACGAATAGCATATGAAATTTGTTCAGAGATGCCATACAATACTATTGACAAATGACAATAGCCCCAGCCCCAGTGAACTGACTACTACTGGTACTGAGAACTTGAGAGGTACCTATGACCTAAGGTAGGTACCGTAAAATGGGGTAACTTTGACCACTTTTTTTCAAAATAATGCCATTTTTTTACTAGATAAGTTAAAATAAAATTGAAACATGCAAAATACAGGTCTATACTCCAGCTTTACTCACCATAAATTGCTGGCTCCTGCCTCTCATAGTTTTGATGTAATTTCAAAAAAAGTGATGGTCTTTGTTACCCTAGCACCCAGCTCTTGGGGTTTCTTTGACCGGGTGGTAAAATCAATTTTATTTTTTGGTTAAATAACTCCAGGTTTTGATGCATTGTAGTAGAACTCTTCTAGTTACATATACAAATGACAAATTTTAGGAAAGTGTCATAGTTTGCAAATGGGGGGCGCCGCCCCCAAATGGGGTAACTTAGACCACCAAATGTAAGCCCTGACGGGGTAACATAGACCGGCTTGGAAGTTAATATAAAATTACCATATATAACATATTTTATATTTGTCAGCCTATTTATGTTTTTTATTTATGTTTCAGACTCTACAGAGTCTTATATATGGTAATTTTAACTTAATATCCAAGCCAGTCAATATTTACCCATCAGGGCTGCCATTAGGTAGTCACATTTCCCTCATTATGGGGTGGCGCCCCCCATTTGCAAACTATGACACTTTCCTCAAGTTTGTCATTTGCATATGTAACTAGAAGAGTTCTACTACAATGCACCAAAACCTGGAGTTATTTGGAGTTATTTTACCAAAAAAAAATAATTGACTTTACCACCCGGTCTAAGTTACCCCAAGAGCTGGGGTAACAAAGACCATCACTTTTTTTGAAATTACATAAAGACTATGAGAGGCAGGAGCCAGCAATTTATGGTGAGTGAAGCTAGAGTATAGACCTGTATTTTACATGTTTCAATTCAAGTTTAATTTAGCTAATAAGAAAATGGCATCATTTATAAGAAAAAAAGTGGTCTAAGTTACCCCATTTTACGGTATGAATTATAATTAAGTATGACCTGAGGGTGGTTCGGTTGTAGCTGGATCCGAGGATATAGAGGGACAGCGTAAATGATTATATAATATACTTTCATGATTATAGTTCGGCTTACAGTTTAGGATAATCAGTTAATAAGTTTATAAGTTGGAGCTTTAACACTGATGTCTTTGGTGTCCAGTTGAAGTAGGGATAAGTCTAGAGTGTATCTTCTACTCTGACGTTAATTTACAGTTACTGTCCTGTTTGACATGGACAGGAGCAATGGGGTATACTGTAGCGGTCCTCGCCCAAGACTGGGGTTTCCTGGTCTGGCAGAGCTCATATAGCTACGCTAATTGACGTCACCAAGGGCGTGACTTGGTAAACAGGAAAGGCTAATACAATCAAATGCTCATAAACATATTGCATGTGAAGGCTCTTATCTTTCAACAAGGAAGACATCAATCAGGAAATATCAAGGGACAACTGGTACCTATCAACATTGTCATCTTACATGACAGAGAGCAGATTTTCTCACTGACAAAAACTTGAGGTCACGGACAGACGGACGGACGGACAGATAGATAGACAGACGGACATGGCGAGCACAATAGTACATTTTTTCCATAAATGAGAAAATGCGCTAACAATCCCTGAAAAAATGTCAAAAAGTGAGATTTTGAAATAGGCTTTCTGCTAAAGTCTGTAAAATGAGAGCGTTCTTTATAAATTTTGGTTGCCATGTCTTCGAGTCGGTCAACATGAGCAGCGAGTGCATATATAAAAAATTTGCTGTATTAAAAAATTTTGCTTTAAATAAAGTTGCAGACAGGTGTTGACTTTAAAACTTAATTGACAGACTTTTTGTACAATCTAAAACAAAATGGCTGCAATTGGGCAGCATTTCTGCATGACAGGGTAATAAGGGACACCTCTAAAAAATTCATTTATTGTTAGTAGAACAGGCTAGAGCCTAGGGTAGCATAGCAAGGCTCCAGTTATTATAAAAATAAATTGTCAACAAAGAATTTTGGCTACATTTACTTTGCTCAGCAAAAAAATTCACTTGACAAACAATTAATTAATCATCAGTCATCACTTAGTAATTCAATTCTGTATAGAATGTGTCACAAAAATATTTCTTTCTGTTTCTGATAGGTTATTACAATTTTTTTTGTTATAGTGAATCCACGAGACCCAATTAAAATGGTGCAAAATTACAAGCCCAGTCCTGTAACTGTAAGCTAACAGATAAAGAACTAACAGAAGAAATGCTATATGGCTCAGTGCCATGGTGCAATTCTATAGGTTATTCAAAAGAACATGGTCTTATGTAATTTTGAACCGAACGCTTCTTTAAGTTTACGGACCGATCACCGCACCGCGTTAACACACCTTCACCGGCAAAAGCTTTCATACTTCTGAAGAAAGGTGAGCTGACAGCTACACTGGCCGTGGGCGGGCCTTATTTGAATTTGAACGCATGCATCGATTTGAAATCCTATACGCATAGTATACGAGTCATAAATAGCCAAAATTTTTAATAACCATATAAAAAATGTATGTTTCTGCATGGATTATAATGCTTTTAACATTACCAAACTTTGAATTATCTCTGATGCAAGAAATACTTGCTTAAACAATTTTATTTTCAATATAAGCGACTGGATGCAAAAATAGGTTCGCAAGAAGTTAAGAACCAAGATAGCCCCCAACAACAGTAATTTCAAATTTTCAATTGACGTTTATTTCTAAATTAAAATTTATTTGGCCAGTATTTTTTGCATCAGAGATACTTACAAGTATTTCAATGTTAACAGCATCAAAATCCACACAGAAACGTAAACTTTTAATAGGTTTGACACTGAAATTTATGCTCCTAGTCCAAAGAACTGAGACCGATTTCAAATAAAAAATGACTAATGAATCCATCATGCTTTCTGGCACCTTCTGTCCAGCTGATTGCAGTTAGTTACAGTGCATTTTTTTAGCTTAAGTTGCCAATACGTATTTAATGTTGTCTTCCATAGTTCCGTTGGTACAAAACTTACAAAATAATGTTGAATTATTGATTGCTAATTTCTTGCATTAGGTGAATGTTTATGATTCAAATTAATCATAGAAGTTGTATCTCCATAATTCCATGTTGAATTAAAATTACCCATAGGTTTACATACAGATGCCAGCACTAGCAGCGGCAATCAAATGAACTACTTTATTGTTTAGTATCTTCACTAATAATATAATAATATCGTATTCTGTTTAGGTCTGGTCTCTTAAAGTGTTCCAGCAACATATTTTCCATTACAAATTATTTAAATGTATTAACTTGTGGTGCAATAAGATATTAAATTGTTTAAATTTCTAATCAAAGATTACGCTTCCACATCCACATGCTAGCGCCAGCAGTGGCAATCAAAGGAACTATTTTATTGTTTAGTACCTATATTTACTATATAATAACCATATATACTGTAATTCTAAATGTATTAAAGTATTAATGTCACTTATTTGCTTAAATCGCAAGTTGACTAAAAATTTAAAAGCAAAGAATAGTCCACAAAAACTCATATCTTTATAGAAAACGTTTCGGAGTCCAGCTCCATCGTCAGTTTGTAGAATCTAGAACATACATAGAAAGTCACAAGTTAATACAATTGAAAGCACAGAATACAATTAGAACCTAAATTTACAAGTAATAGGGCATAAAAACCTATCTATTCACAATTTCAAGGGGATAGGAGCTCACAGCTGAATTTAAACTGGGCCTAAGCTTAAAAATGTAGAAGGATTCTAAGATACGCAAATCTGAAGTACCGGAGGTAGAAGCTAACACCCTAAAGTCACTGTCAGAAACAGGCACATCACACTGCTTGGCATGAGTGCGCACAGCCAAATAAGGTGGGCGCGATAGCAACTGTCCGGTCCTACAACTCCTGCCCTCATGCTCAGCGATCCTGGAATAAAGATTGCGTGAAGTCATACCGACGTACGCAGATGCACATTGTGCAAAACGAAATTGATAAACCAGGGACGATCACATATGAACAGGGAGCATATCTTTATATCTAAAAAAAGAACCAATTTTGAAACTGTTAACCAGAACAATATGGAGTTTAACGCTTGGAAAGTATCTATTGAACAAGACTTTTAATTCTCTTGACATATCGTTGGACGCAGGGCCGAAGTATGGAAAAGAACAATAAATAACGTTCCTACTATCGCGCTTGGGAGCAACCTCACTGAATCGCTTCGACATGAATTTCTTGATTTGGGTATACACCAAACTTGCCGGAAATCCATTGAGCGAGAAAATATTTCTTAAAAATTCAAATTCAGCATGCATAGCCTGGTATGTTGAGCAAATGCAAAAACCTCTGTATAATAATCTTTGAAGCCCATTTAACTTGAACCGGAATGAACAAAAACTAAATAAACTGGTATTTAGGCCGGTGAATGTCGGCTTTTGGAACACAGAAGTTAAAAAACAGCCATTAGATTTCGTAATATTGCAATCAAGGTAGGACAAACTATTATTAGATTCAAGCTCCATGGTAAATTTGATAGAATTATGTTGAGAGTTTAGGTAATCAAAGAATGATTTGACATGGGAGGGATGTTTGAAAATTAGAAATGTGTCATTGACGTATCTGTTATAGAATATTGGTTTAAAATCAAGAGGACAATTGGCCAGCCAAGAAACCTCGTGAAAACACATAAAAATATTTGCAAAGGTCGGGCCAAGCGGTAGTCACATGCCTAAACCGTCTATCTGTCTATAAAACTTGCCAGCAAATATGAAAAACGAGTTAAGAACTGATAATTCTAAAAGAGATTTGACAAATTTACGGTTTAAACCAAACACAAGATCATTAACATTTTTAAACTGAGAATTGAGACAAATTTCAATTGTTTCGTGAAGGGGTACATTGGTGAACAAATTTTCTATGTCAAAGGAGGCCATAGTTAAATCCTGAACGTCAGTAAAATGTTTCAAGCGATTCACAAACATGTAAGAGTTATCAACAGTATACTGATTAGTCGTAAGACAGTTTTAAACCGGTACCAAAAATTTAGCAAGTTTAAAACTAGGAGTATTATACGTGGCAAAAATTGGTCGAAATTGAAACTTAGAAGCAAAATCAAACTTGTGAATTTTAGGTTTGCCATATAAAATACCAGGGCAAGAACCAGAGGTATAAAGTTTAGTATAAGTTTCAGGTGAAAGGGCAGAAAAATCTTTAAGTTTACGCAAAAAATTATTGATTTTCTCTTCAACTTTCAAATACTTAATACATTAATACTTTAATACATTCAAAATATGGCAAAGATGGCTGCCACTGCTTCAGAAAATACTGTGATCATCTTCGAAAGAGAGCAAAGACTACGCTAGATATTGATTTCCTAGTGAAGTGCAAAGTTTACGGTGTTTTTCCGAAATTCCTTCGATTTAAACTTCACAAGCGTTGCCTACATACCTCCTCCTTTTATAAATCCTGGCAGAACAAGCTCCTCTCCAAGGAATTATCCTCCAAAAGAAAGACCCTGAAAATTTTAACTGATTTGGCAGCAGAGAGTGAAGTACAAGTTGGGCGTTTGTTTTCCACCCTCGACGCCTATGCTATCCGCCAACATGCCAGACGATCTACTGCAGCATTCAAGAAAATAACTGCTCAGACTCATCAAAAGAAACTTCATAACTTAGGCATCCACAACGAAATTCATCCCGTCAACCCTGATAAAGTTGTGTTTAACTTCAATTCTTTTAGCTTGGAACCCCGCATTAAATTTTTGCTCGCATTTGGCCTTGATTTTTGTCTGCCCATTTTTAAATTGGACTTCTATAAATTTTTCTTAGCCCTTGAACGACTCACTCTTAGCATTAAGAATGTTCCTACTCCTAATCGTCCTGAATTTTTAGGCAACCTGCAAAGTTTAGCGTACCGGCATTTTTATGGCTTCAAGTCCTATAAAGTTTTTTCCTCTGTATTCCAACCTCGTGACACAATTTTATTGAAAGACCTAGCAAAAAATAAAGACCTAGTCATTTGTAAACCTGATAAGGGCAGGGGTGTTGTTCTTGTACCGCGTTTACCCTAGTGGTTTTGCAGTATTTCGACACGCAAATGTATGACGTCACCATTTCAACCATCAATGAACGCATGGAACTAAAACAAAGCTTAATATAAAGGAAAAACTAGAGAAGTGACAGAATTACCTACGATGTCGGAATATACCGCGTTTACCCTATGTGTACTGGTTAATTTAATATCCCTCTAGAATTCCACACTGGTGGCAAACCAGTGATTTTTTAGAATCAGCTCATTTTTAATTTCCTCATTTACTCCAGATTTTAACAGATTTCTTATGTATGAAAATTCTGGTATCCAAGATACTTAACTGGTTTACTTATAGGACTCAAAAATGAACGAACTTGAGGAAGAGTCTAAAAAACTCTCTGCTCTGCCTCTGCCACTATGACTCCGACTGTCCGACAGGCTTTAAATAATAGCTCTTTTTCATGGGTCACATTAATTTTTTAACCTATTAGATATGCAAACTTTTTAAATCTTTCTATTGTGTTACGTAGCCTCAGGCTCAGTAGTCAGTATTACTAGGCCTTTGATGTCCATTGACAAAATTTTTCTATGTCAAATTGTTTTTGAGTTTTGGGGGTTTTTGTTTAAAAAAAAAAGAAAAGTGGTCAAAGTTACCCCGCCGGTCAAAGTAACCCAATTTTACGGTATGTAGAATTATTACAACACTGTCTCTGAAAAATGAAATTTTTATCTATTGATATGACTGGTAATGATCATTGATGCACTCCCATAGCTACAATGAATCACTGCCTGCTGTCAAATTTACACCAAACTTATGGTAACCAAATATGGGGGCATTGGGGGACTATGAAAGGATTACGGCAGTAGGGTGCATAGCCTCATACTGAGTCATAGCCCGCTCATAGGTACCGGTTTTTCACCGCAATCACCGGAGTTAATTTGGCCGCAGCGGCAACGCGGAAACTAAACAGGCTAACGCTTGACAAGCAAGCTCATCAGTCATCACAACGAATGCGCTTGAAATTTATATTCCACGTGAGTCCCAGCATTTCACATAATACAAGTAACTGTTTTCAAGTGTTTTATGCAGCGCATGCTGATTGCCGGAAATTGCTTACGCAGAGGCACACACACTTTTCATCTTATGTCTCACAGTCTCAGTGATTTGATTGATGACTGTTAGTGTTTGAAAGTGTAGACCAGTGGTTCCCAAAGTGGGCGATATCGCCCCCCTAGGGCGGTGGAAAGATTTTGGGGGGCGGTAAGGAAGAAGAGGGCGGTAGGGGAGCGACGGAACTTTAACTCTACTCAAAGTCAATTCAGTTTCAAAATTGTGTGTTTTCCGTGCATTGTATTTTTAATTTACAATTCTGTTTTAAATAGAATTTTAACTTCAACTCTACTCAAGTCAATTCAGTTTTGACACTTGTGTTTTCCTCCGTGCATTGAAACTCAGTCGTATGTTTCTCCGTCCTTTTCTGTATTTTTCTCCGTTCAAGAGATCTAGTTCGTGCATTTATTATGAACAAGGCACGAAAAGGAAAAGAATCGGCGACAGGCCACATCAGGCCTACATTTCAGCGCCGACATCATTATGTTATGTTATGTTATGATAGGGGGCGGTAGTCCGAAGTCAATGTCAGAAGTTCGAACGCTTGTTTAACTATTTGTACACAACACGTGCAGCACATCATGACTCCCAGCAATGATTTTTTCACCCAGATCTGTTTTCTAACCTCTCCTGGGTTTACGTCTCGGACAAATTACCGGCCGGACTCGCGACCGGTCTCACTGCCAATTTCCAAATTCGATGAACAAGGAATATCTCTCAAACTAATGAACTTAACTCGATGAAACTTGGTGCACGTATTCATTAGAACCTAACGGTAATGTTTAGCTCCTGAATTTTTAACACGTTTTTCTTAGCTTAGCTTTGCGTTTGTTTGTTTGTTTGTTTGTTGTTAAAATTGACAACGAAAATTAGCCCACTTCTGATTGTTCCAGAGATCTGAAATTCGGCATGCAGACTATTTTCGCCTAACAATTTCAGATACAATCATAAAAATTAGTAATTAGAGACCTAAATTAATTTAATTGAGTAAAGTATATATAAATAGTATGACGTTGGACTAAAAAGTAGAAAATAAATTATTGTTCGCCCCAAAAAAACGTGGGTCGGGCTGTACGTTCACCATCAAATTTCCAAAATTCGTGTGTTGTGTGCTTTTCGCTTTAATCATAAATCTGCCCGACACACGTTTTTTTGTGGCGAACAATAATTTATTTTCTACTTTTTAGTCCACAAGAAAAACGTGGTTTTTTAAAAAGTTTTTTTTAAGTATTTTATTTTCTACTTTTTAGTCCACAAGAAAAACGTGGTTTTTTAAAAAGTTTTTTAAATATTTTATTTTAATTTTGCCTTCATTTGTTTTTGCCATGGTCTATGACAATACGGGCCGAAATTCACAGTGATCAAGGATTTTTTTCCAAACTATTGAACAGATTCGAACGAAATTTTGAATTTACAGTCCTAACTACTGAACAAAAAAGTTTAGCTCGTAAAAATTTTTTCGATTGTGCCTTTGTTTACAAGTTTTTTTTTTTTCATTTCACCTTCATTTGTGATTTAAACAGCAATACGTGCACAAATTCGCATTAATCAAGGAATTTCTTCCAAAACTACTGAATAGATTTGAATGAAACTTAGTATTATAATACCTAACCTCAGCAACGGTGATGTTTAGCTCGCTACAATTTTTTCTTTTTGCCTTCGTTTGCGAGTTATACGGCTATACGCAAACGGCTCATGATTAAACCGGCCGGTAGAAAAGCCGGTCGTTCCTCCTGTATCTGTGTAACTCGCGAACGAAAGCAAAATAGAAAATTTGCCACGAGCTAAACATCACCGTTTGAAGGTTAGGTATTTACATTCAAAGTTTCGTTGAAATCTGTTCAGTAGTTTAGAAAAAATTTTTTGATCGCCGCGAATTTAAGCGACATATTATCCGGCGATACGGGCCGAGTATAAGCAAGTGTGAAATCAAGAATGACGGTGAAATGAAAAAAAACTCGCAAACGAAGGTTCGAATCTAAATTTTATTAGAAGCTAAAAAATCACCGTTTGTTAGTTAAGAATTTATATTCAAAATTTCGTTAAAATCTGTTCAGTAGTTTGGAAGAAATTCTTTGATCACTGCGAATTTCGGCCTTTATCGCAATATAACTCACGAATGAAGGCGAAATTTAAAATTTTTTACGAGCTAAAAATCACCGTTACGTTCTGATGATTACATGTTCCAAGTTTCATTGAGCTGCGTTTATTAGTTTGGGAGATATTACTTGATAATTGAATTTGGAGATTGGTCGTGCGATCGGCCACGAGTCCGGCCGTAAATTTGCCCGAGACATCCTAGGTATCTAGTACTGAAACAGTTAAAAAAAAAGCTTTAAAACATATTGGTTCACTATATGGGGTTCTAATTGTAAAATACAAATTTGCGTTTAACCTTTATCATTTGAAATTACAGCGTACTTAATTTCAAGAAAGAGGTGTATGTTTTTAGCGCATTTTCTCATTTATGGAAAAATGCACTATTGTGCTCGCCATGTCCGTCCGTCCGTCTGTCTGTCTGTCCGTCTGTCCGTCCGTCTGTCCGTGACCTCAAGTTTTCGGCGACGAGAAAATGCGCTCTCTGTCACTCATTGCAGTGACTACTGAGTTATATTTTTATACGTCTGTGGGGGGCGCTAGAAATTCACTAGGGAGCCAAAGGGGGCGCCAGCCTGAAAAAGTTTGGGAACAACTGGTGTAGAAGAAGTCATGCGCGGACCGCTTGTAACACCTGGACTCGGCAATTTTTATTTAATTAAAACCTTCATCTTTTCACTTCAGTTTCTTTCCTTCTTTCTCAGTTGGTGCATGTTCTCCAGGTTGTCAGCAGTCCCTCACGATATTTTATATCTCATTGTCCTACCTCATAAAAGATACAAAGAAAAGTTTAATCGTCGTAGAAGAGCAAAGAAATAGATTTGGACGATAAAATCCTTTCCGTTGTATTATTTTCAAACTCTATAGTTGGCTAACATTTAAGAGACTGTACTTGTTCTGGCAAGCCTGAGTCCATGACACGTCTACGAATCACCCCTTGTCCTTAAGTTTGGCTTATAACCAATTAGTTTTTGAATCTCTCTGTGAACGTATTTTAGCTACCGTAGATCTAGTCCATGGATTTAGAAACGGACGTATATACAAACTTTTTCGTATATATTTCTCATTTATGAGAAATACCCGCAATGCTGGGTAAATTTTGGTAAATATGCTGTCGAAATTTTCTTCAACAGCATAGATTTATTTGATGTCTGTACTAGCTATTTATATTCTGATGTCAGAAATTAATATTAGATGGCATAATAAGTTTGTTTTGACATTGGCGATGTCCCCGAGAATTTCATCGATTCAAATTTTCAAGTTCGAACGGTATATTATGAAGATAACAAAAACGAAGGAATGGAAACAAAATATATATGGTGACTATGTCACAAGTTCAATATATTTATTGAAATAGGTAACTGGCACAAAGTAGGCGAAACCTATAGCACAGGCTCCGGTTGGTAGGAACTTCTCACAACGTACGCTCCCAGCCACTGACGATCGTGAAGCTGTGGGTGCACAAGAGGAATTCATTTTCAGATATAACTTAGATACAGTTATCGTTATAGTTATCAGTTATCGTTATAGTTATCAGTTATCGTTATCGTTATCAGTTATAGTTATCAGTTATAGTTGTCAGTTACACTTAATACACTAAACTAAGGCCTCTAAATCTAAGGAAGCGACCGGAACCGTGACCGGCTAGGACGCTAGGTCGACTTCAACAACACAAGTGAAGACTAAGGCGCGACCGACAGAAGTCGGCTTACGCCGCTGCTTATGGTCACGTCACATGCACATGGGTTGCATCGTTTTAGACAGAAGACGTTGGTTGACCAAAATACAGGTTTTAGGAAGTAATATTAATTTTTAACGACCTTACGAATGTGACTACATTATCACAGTTTTATCGCAGATCTGTCATAAAAATAACTGAGACACAGATCTGAACAAATTTCGAGATAAACAACCGGACCAACCAACAGTGAGCTCAAAAATATAAATTTGAAGAGTCCGAATTAAATGCTTCCTACAACTTGAAAATGAATGTTATCACATTCGAAACACCGTTCAAAAATAAAATTACTTCCTAAAACGTGCATTTTGATCAACCAACGTCAGCTGAAGAACTGTTCGATCCTGAAAATTAAAATCAACAAATTCTCTGATCATTAAGCGCCAATATTCAAACAAGAAATTTAGATGGTACGAGGTGTTTGCTGGCGACTGTACCCGTATAAGGCAACTAACACATCTTGCGCAAGGCAACTAACAAAAAATATGAAGCACCATTTACTCGCTATTCTTCAATAAAGTCATTCGACAATTATTATCTTAACGTTTCTCGTTGTCATTCTCAATTATATACCAGTAATTCTAAAGCTACCGTCATGTCTAGCTATGAATGAGTTAATATAAGGGTTCTTCGTTACAGTTATTTAAGAGTTCGTCGTTATGGTTAATATAAGAGTTCTTCAGTGGTTTGTCAGTTAGGACAAGACGTGACTATCTATTAATTATTTGATAGGTCCTTGACCTGTCCCCACCACCAATCAGAGCGCTGCAAACCCTGCAAGATTCTGTCTTCCCTGTCAATGAAAAACTTCGGCGCTGCAGGTGGAAGGACGTTTGCAATACCTACATTGACAATGGAAATGGCCCAGTGTTTAAAGTTCAGAGTATCAAGATTGGAGCAGAGATCGAGGTGCGGGTTCGATCCCAGCTCTGTGCACCAGTTTCTGATCAGAAACGGCGAGGAGGCCGTGCGGCTAGGCAAGGCTAATTGGATCAGTGAGTTGTGTGTTCGAGACCACAGCAAGCTGTGAATGCTCTGCGATGTTAAGAATCGGCGACAGGCCAACGGCCCAATAAACGCTGAAATCGCTATTATTATATTAATAAATTTCAACTCACCATAAAAGTACGTAACTCTCTGCTCAGTAGATGATTGTCGCTTCGAGAAATTTGACCCAGTGCTTGCCACTCTTACACGGACCAGTTCCAGCAGCACGTCACATGAGAAATTTAATTCATGTATTAATTTCGTTGATTTTATTCACGTATTATTTTCGTCTTTCGACAGTTCATTTGTTTCATTTAGTTGTTCGTTGCAGCCAATGTTGTGGGTTGCACCTCAAACTTTTGGCCATCTCCGTCTTCACAGATGCAAGAGATTCAAGCTACATCTGACGATTCATGTATCTCAGTATCCTTTTCACAATATAAATAGCATAACCTCAGTGTTATCGCTTCTCACGTCAGGAAATGGAAGATCTCGTAGCTCCAGCAATTTAACGTCATTCTGAGCAGCATGCTGGTATTTTCTGCGAGTTGATCAATATCCTTGAAATATTAAATTGTGTAAGGGACATAAAAAGACATTAGAAATTGTGATTGCTTTTCTTTTGTAACCATTACTTGAGCGACTAGGTCATTGTAAAATGCGGCATTTGATTAATATAATTTTGAACTAAAACAGGACCATTTATTTCAGATGTCGGGCAGTGGTGCGTAAGTGTGGCATGCATGAAGCATGGGTGCGCCAAAGGCCCGCTGGGCCAAAGGACGAATGGGTGGTGACAGTACGGGGTGCGATTGGGATAGAGTGGGATGAAAAAGAGTGGAAAAGAGAAATAAATGAGCGAGTGAAAGATTATGGGCTGAAGGTATGGAAGCAAGGAATGGAGGGAAAGGACTCTCTAAGACTGTATCAGATGAAAGCGATGCCAAAATATGAATGTATGTATGATGGTAGTAGAGGTGGGGACCTTCTGTTTTGTGTTAGGGCAGGCGCGCTAGGTGTGAATGGACGTACATACAGGTGGAATGAAAGGAGAGAAGATAAATGTTTTATGTGTGATGGGGATGAGAAGGAAACTGTAGAGCACTTGTTGATGGAATGTGGGGCGTATGAGAGAGAGCGTCAGTCTATGATTGAAGTGATTCTGAATGAGAGAGGTGAGACTAACGAGGTGGGGCATGAGAGAACAAGCGAAGAGTGGATGGCGATAATTACGGGTCTGTCTGAGGGAGCAACTGCGGCTATGTTTGAGAGTGTGAAGAGATATTTGGAAAACGTGTGGATGATGAGGGAGAGGAGGAGGATGTTGTGAGTGGGGTCTTGAGGAATGGAGGGTTGAGAGAGGGGAGGGTGGGAGGACGTGTGAACGTGCCGAATTGTTTTAGTACGTGGTTTTAATTTTTTGCGATTGTCAAATTTTTATATTTTTTCTTAGGACAGCTGTGAATATGGTATATTTGAAATTTTTTGTTAACATAAGAGTGTGAACTTTTAATTTTTTGATGCTAGTAAAAGTTTTTTAGGCAGCGTGTATGACCGATTTAAAGGTCGTGACCGTAGGTCACCACGCACCCCAATTCCAATTCCAATTCCAACGCATGACTTTCTTTAAATGAAATCTCAGAACGTATGTAGCAGTAATATAACTCCATTCTATATTAGATTGAACTAAAACAGGACCATTTATTTCAGAGTACAATTTAACTTCATTAAATTACGACAATTAAATTAAATAGCTGCTAAACAAAATTCGAAATAATGTTGTTAATAACAGCTGCTAAACAATTTGAAATGAAGATAACCGACACAACGAATTGCGAATCTTACAATGAAATAAGAGAAGTATCTTGTTGTGCCAAAATTACAAAACATTTCCCAATAAATGCACTGCGAATCTGACAGTAAACACAAGAGTATTTGGAACAACTTGATTTGGCCATGCTCCGAGGGGCAGTTACGTAGTCTAACAAGGTTTGGTCTTCACAGAATTGACGAATTGGGCTTTCGGCATTGCTGCGTGCAGTATACCTCTTCTACGATGTGTGAGATATAAGATATTGCTGGACGCAGTGCACTAGATATAGTAGGCATAGCAGTGGCTAATATAATAAGTATGCAGTAGGCCCGATGCTGGAGGCTCAAACTATGGCTGGGCACAGTGGTCGAGGTTGGGCCCGATGCAGGCGGCATAAGCCATTGCGTGAGCTATGAAGCTCTGCTCATGAGTGCGCTGGAACAGGTGGGACATCGGACCTGAGAGAAATAATTGTTGGTTAGAAATTTATATTTATTGAGTACGAAAGGGCGAAAATTTCTAGAACGACAACGAATGGGAAAGAAAAACTAGTCCTGCCACTGAGGGGGGTTAACAGTATTGAGTCTGAAATCGCAGGCCAACTAGAAAAGATTTGTTCGTTTTTTTCCAAATGGAAAGGGAATCGCAGTACATTAGGAAATATTAGGCACAATACGAGTATTATGTTGGTTACAATAGTACCAAGGAACGGCTTCCTGCGCAATAGTCCTATATGAGTA
The DNA here is from genome assembly GCF_000764305.2 of Hyalella azteca. Lineage (NCBI taxonomy): Eukaryota > Metazoa > Arthropoda > Malacostraca > Amphipoda > Hyalellidae > Hyalella > Hyalella azteca. Next base: position 170,648 of record NW_025938997.1, on the reverse strand, counting down.
CTGAGTCTTTATCAAGACCAAGCTGACTTACGACACTAAACATTGCTCGACAGACCCACGACGGTGCCCGAATGCTCGTAAGCTCCACGACAATCGCGACGTTTTCTCACCGACTGCAAAAAGCGCGACGTCGTCGCCACCGTGCGTCTCCGAGTACCGCAGTGCGCCCGCCGAATGGACGTAATCGTAGCTCGTGACGTCGTCGTCGGTGAGGTTACGTCGCGCGGCGTTGCCGTTCTCGTCCACAACGTACGAGCCAATCCAGCCCGGCCCGTTGGTGTAGGTGATAGTTGGCAGCGGCAGTCCGTCGTCCATTATGCCCGAGAAGCCTGGCGGGGGGAAATTAAACTTAAATTGGCCTGCAGAATAGTGATGGATGGGATAGATTTTTTTACTCAATTGAATTTGAGTTTTACGTCAAATTTTCAAAAAGACGTTCAGCGAACAAAACAGAGTTGGAAAAGCTCTACTATTGAGAATTATCACAAAATATTCGTGGCAATCATTATTGTTTCTATCAAAGCTTGTTCGACCTGCTGCATTTTAGGCCCATGTGCTAGATTGTGCAAATCAAAGAAAAATAATTATTTTGGTGAAGGTATTTTTACAACCCCGAAAAATTCTGAGTTACCGTAAACTAAATATTCGCATCAATTCAGTCAGGTAACCTTAACCTGGAATCGGTTTCTACAACGAACACATTTCTTCCTTCATCAGACCCGTCTCTACAACAATCATTCTACTTATAAACCTTCATGACGCACGTAGTTTCTATTAAATCTCCTACGCTTTTTTCTTTCTTCTTATATAAATCGAACTTTATTATCTCACAGATGTAATTATTAGTCAGGTGAATGAAATTATTAAATTGTCGAATTGCCGGTTTGTTTAAAGCGCCCGTGGTGCACAGATTTAGCCACGTGCTTCAATGATGATCTTTTGATAGTTCTGCATGTGGTGCCCATATGCCCATTCTCCAACATGTGCCTTCATGCCCATTCTGCAATTGGTGCACTAGTTCTCATACTTTAATTTGTGTCCTCTTGCCTATTTTGATTCTATTCATTTGCCTTCGTTGCTATTAGCTCATCTATTAATTAAGGCCTCGGTGCTCATTTTGAAATTTGTGCAAACATGTAAATTCTACCATTGTCTTTCTGTCAGTAGTACTTTCGCACCAGTGATTTTCCGGTGTCCATTCTACAATGAGAACCTTTAAGTGTGACGTAAACCGTCTATTACACCTTGAAACTGCAAGTGCCTCGTGAACCTGCAAGTGCCGTGTGAATCGGCAAGTGCCCAGTGAACCTGTAAGTGCCGTGTGAACCTGCAAGTTCCGTGTGAACCTGCAAGTGCCGTGTGAACCTGCAAGTGCCTCGTGAACCTGCAAGTGCCGTGTGAATCGGCAAGTGCCCAGTGAACCTGTAAGTGCCTATTGAACCTGCAAGTGCCCTGTGAACCTGCAAGTGGCGTGTGAACCTGCAAGTGCATGTGAACCTGCTAGTGCCTCTTTAACCTGCAAGTACATCGAAGAGCTGCTAGTGCTTCGTGATCCTGCGAATGCTGTCGTGTAGCTCACCTGTAATATCTTGGCCGCGGTGGGGGTAGCCGTTGATGGTGGCCACGTGGCTGTGGTCGGATGTGACGATCACTAATGTCTCCTGGGGAGATAAATTGTTAGTTAACCTGTCAGAATTCGTCTATGCGCTGTATATTAGTTCTACTCTGTAAGATTCTGACCTTTATAGACTGAGTGAAAAGTAGTGTATATCGGTATTGATGGATGGCACAGCCTGGCGGGACTCACCTCTGTGTTGACGAGTGTCGCAGCTTGACGGAACTCACCTCTGTGTTGACGAGTGTCGCAGCTTGGCGGGACTCACCTCTGTGTTGACGAGTGTCGCAGCTTGGCGGAACTCACCTCTGTGTTGACGAGTGTCGCAGCTTGGCGGGACTCACCTCTGTGTTGACGAGCGACAAGGCTCGACGAATAGCGTCGTCAAAAGCAGCAGTTTCGTCGAGTGCTGTGTTGGCGAGGTTGTCGTGGTGGGCGAGGTCGATGCGACCGCCTTCTACCTGCACAAGCAACGTAATCTCTTCATGGATTTCGTATATTAATTTCCAAAGATTTTAATATCCATTATAAAAAGTCGATTACTGTATATAAATCATATATGATAAACGTGAGACCTGAGACAGATGGAAAGATTTTGCTATTCGACTTACAAAAAAACTTACATGTCGTCATATTATAAACAAATGTTATCTCAATGATATTATTTAACAAGCAGTTCAGTGCAAAAACTGTACGGTAATTTAAATATTTTTATGATAAACTTTTCCATTGAGGCGGGACGCATAAATCTTTCTAGCATTTGTTCTTCCCAGCGCTATACAGCCTGAATTATTCATTTATTTCTAGTTTTTGTTAATGAGATTTATTTAAATAACTTCTCACTCACAGAGTTGCGAAAATTCTCACTCATTCCCAAGCAGGACATGCCGAAAAGAGGAGCTTTGGACAGAAGGCTCTAATATTTATCTTGCCAGGGCAATTGCTTACTGAACTAAATAGGAGTACCCCGCATGAACAAGACTCGCGATGAGGAAGTACCCAGCATGAGCAAGACTCACGAGAAGGAAGTACCCAGCATGAGCAAGACTTACGAGAAGGAAGTACCTCGCATGAACAAGACTCACGAGAAGGAAGTACCCCGCATGAGCAAGACTCACGAGAAGGAAGTACCCCGCATCGCTGGCCTGCAGGACGCTGATGGCCGCCTCCGTCATGTCGGCCAGAGTTGGCATGTCCAGGTTCAGCTCACGCTTCAAATGCTCGTATGCCACGTGGTCGTTTGCGAACACTCCTACGGTTGGCAGACAGTCTAGTTTAGTGACAACAAACTGGAAATGATTCTTTGAAGTTTGTCAAATGTAATCATAAACTCGTCAAGGCTAACGTTTTTACGAGAGATTGTGTGTTGAAGCGTTTCAGGAAAAAGACTGAAATGAAGTCAGTGTAAGAGAAGGTAAATAAAGAGTGGAAGCTAGTAAAAAGTGGTTGCTTGTTTTTCTTTGTGAAAAACGAGGGTAAGCAAATGAGTGAGAGCACAGTATTTTATGCGGCGTGGCTTTCGGTTAACCCTAATTTCTCCTGAGCCAGGTTTTGTCACCTTTACCATGCTCCTCCTTCTACCTGGCGACCTCATCGAAGTATACAAGTATACTCATGGCTTATACAAGGTCTCAGAAGGATTACTAAAATTCGAAACAAAAACCAACACCAGGGGCCACGGCTATAAACTAAAAAACAGCGTTGGAACACATTCATGCGACAACATTTCTTCTCGCTTCGAGTCACCGACATGTGGAACAGCCTCCCTGATAGCATCGTAGACGATCCGAATATGAACGCTTTCAAAAATAGACTAGACGAAGCTATGTAGGGACTTATCTTCAGTATTGAAATGTCTAGCACCTTACTGACCAGGCAATAAGTCCAGCAGCTATCTCAAACAATCGTCAGTTAATGAAAGATCGGGTTCCAAAGGACGGATCCCTTGTGAATCAAGTCCGAAAAGTACGAGAATCGGCAACAGGCCATGGGCCTATTTCTTCAGTGACGACACTTCTATTCTATTCTACCTTTACCCTGCCCCTCTGCCTATCTTTATCCTGTCCCTCCCTCACTCTACTCGCCTGTCGCTTCGGCTCCTTCATTCCCTCCCAGCACTATCTCTCTCCCTTGCCTATCTCTCAATAGTGCCGGAGTCGGAATTTTCGACGGTGTATTAACCCACTCAATTCAGTTTTAAACTTGTGTGTGTTTTTTTCGTGCATTGTACGATGGCTGGGCTGAGAGGAAAGATGTAGTCGAAAAGCCTTCTAGTTCCGCTGAAAAAAAATCAAAACAGATCAGTTAGAGATGAAAGTTTGCAAGCACTGCAATGAGATCTCTGCAGGTAGGCGAGGTTTATCAGACGTTAACCTGTGAACGTTGATTTATTTTGTATCGGCTGTTCGAAGTTGAGCTCTGAGGAGTACTCATTTATCCAAAAAAGTGAATTAATATGGTTTATTGGTTATGTCGTGACTTCGAAAAACCAACTCTTTGTGCTCGAAAAAGCGGAAAGCCGGTGGAAGAGCACAGCAATGAGTCGAAATCAGTGAATAATGTAGTAAACTACTTGAGTTAGATGGGGCTTTCGTTGAGTGAAAAATTGAGCTCGCTTTACTATGGGCTGTAAAGTTAAGCTCTGCTGAAAAATACTGACAAGATGAAAGTGAAGAACCAAAGAGTTGATTAATCCGAAGTTGCTATAGCGCAAGCTTCCGTGAATTTATTGACTGAGAACGTCCAACATTGTGTGCTTTGCAGTTCCCGAAATTACCGCATTAGATAAAAAAACGAGTAATGGCTGATACTGCGCTTCTTGAAGACTGTTGCAGCAAGGGACTCAGCACACCGGTTGATATTACATCGTGCAAGAGGCTACGCACAAAGATTGCAGCTGCCAACACCTGCAGACCTCTGTTTGTGACTGTAAAGAATCCTGCACGGGTTTGGAGCGTGCTGAAGGCAGCGAGAAAGCTTGGAGGATCAGCTGAGTACAAGTCCGTTTTTAAAGAAGTACGAAGTATTCCACCCCTTTAGAGAGAGAAGATTTCCGCAGTAAATGGCAGGAGAGAATCAAGCGGAAAAGCACGGAAAATCAGGCCAACCACTCACATGATGTCCAGACAACACCGGCCGCACCCGGTCGGTCAGCGAAGCTGAAAGACAAGTAAACAGTAGGAGTCATGTCCATATGGTATACAGGCCTGTAAATAATGTAAGAAGTACCAGCATACATCAAAGTGGAAGAGCATAAATTTTTTTATATTTTTACACTAACTCGGATTCTGTTTTAAGCAAAAAAGGCAGGACGGCCCAGTGGTTAAAGTTCAGAGTACCAAGATTGGAGCAGAGAGGTGCGGGTTCGATCCCAGCTCAGTGCGCCAGTTTCTGGTCAGAATCAGCGAGGAGATTAACAAGACAGAATAGTAGCAGCGAGTTGCGCCTTCGAGACCGCACCAAGCTGTGAATGTTCTGCGATGATAAGAATCGGCGACAGGCCCACGGCCTAATGAACGCTGAAAACGGTATATATATTCATTATAAGTGAACTATTAACTGTGATCGCAAACGAGTGTATAGACTTTATTAGTATTACAGAAACACTTCCTGAAAATCCGTTGTAGGTTTTGATAGTTTTTATAACTTTATAACTTTAATGGGCACGTTAAGTTGTCTGCAAAGCACCAATCAGCTAAAGAATCAGTGTGGTGCGAACTTTCTTTAAAAGGCTAGGATCTAGCCTCCTCATAAGCGTCTTGTATAGATCACCGAACAGTTCCTTTGATAACGATTAAGTATTAAACAGCCTTTTATAGAGCTTGACTTTCAGCAGGTCGTATCCGTTGATCGTTGGTGACATCAACCATCTAGAAATAGACTGGGTAGCTGAATCCTCTCCAGGAGATTGGAATCACCTAGAACCCTGTTCTTGGAGTCTGTGCGAGGCTCATTTTTAATCCAGAACATCGCCAAGTCGACCCCATTTATGGGTAAACAGACCACAAATACTCTAGATCTAGTGATTACTAGTGAAAAATCAATGTTAGATTAGCTTCGTCACGAGGCTCCGTTAGGCAAAAACCACCACCAATCATCGTTTTTCAGTTTCAAGTGCTAAACAGAAAATACGCCTTTGAAGCGTGAACGTTCGAACTTTGCGAAACTCAGTGGGTGTGGGGAATAATTCGGACTGCAATAAAAACATAAATATGTATTATTCATGGTCGTTTCTCAAAAACAAGGTTATGTCCGCATTTAATGCGTGTGAACCCAAGATCAATCTCTGTAGAATCAAAAAGTCACAGGATGAACAGTAAATTTATTGCTAAGCTGAAAGCCAAGAAAGAACCCTACAAGCGTTATTTGCCAACTCGTCGCAATATTGATTATAACCTGTACGCAAGAGCACGAAATCAAGCTAAAAAATCTGTCGCACCACAGTGAAAAACGCTGAAAATATTACGGGAAACGAAAAAAGATAACTCGCAAGCCTCCTTTTTGTACGCTTGTTCTAAGCGTAAGACAAAGGACGGTATTTCTGATTTGAAAGTAGATCTTTGAAAGATATCATCTGACGAGGGCAATGCTAACGTTCTAAATCAGTTCTTTAGCAGTGTGTTTACAGATGAGGACTTGAACAGTATTCCAGCTGTTAAGGAGCGCCTGGTCGCCCAGAATCCCAACAAGTCATGTAGACCAGACGGCTCCTACCATAGATTGCTCAAAGAATTAGCAATCATCCTGGCCGGCTCTGTAACAGTGATATTGCCAAAAAACTTTGGACGAAGGGGCTTTGGTGGCCGATTTGAAAGAAGCTCAGGTAACACCATTATTCAAAAAATATAACTCAGTACTCACTGCAGTGAGTGACAGAGAGCGCATTTCTCGTCGACGAAAACTTGAGGTCACGGACGGACGGACAGACAGACAGACGGGCATGACGAGTACAATAGTGCATTTTTTCCATAAATGAGAAAATGCGCTAAAAAGGCTACATAAGTGTGAGGGATGAGATTATCGATCACCTGACAGTTAACCATCTCTTATCTAACTCTCAACATGGCTTCATTGCCGGTAGATCCTGCAGCACTAATGTCTTGTCTATGTTGAACAATTGGACTCGTCTGCTGGACGGAAGGGAGCCAGTGGTTGCAGTGTACCTCGATAAGTCTTTGGAAATAGATGGAATTGTACTCCATTGGATCAAAGATTTTCTAGCAGGTAGACGATAATGTGTCAGTGTTAACTGAATCGTTCCAGACCGGGCAACAGTGCGCAGTGGCGTGCAACAAGCAAGCGTACTTGGGCCTGTTTTATTCGTTACTTCTATAAACGATCTGCGAGAAATTGTGTAAAGCATGTGTTCCATGTATGCTGATGTCACAAAAGTTTATAATACAGTTGAGGATGAGTAAAATAAAGTACAATTACAAGATGATATTGCTAGTTTGGTTAACTGGGCTGATACGTGGCAGATGCGTTGTAATGCTGTCAAGTGACTCACCTTCATGTGACAGTTCTGGTCAATACCAGTGAGGAGTCCGGGCGGATATGCATTGCAAAATTACAGCAGTGAGTTGCGTTCAAATTCTGCGATATTCAGAACCGGCGACAGGTCTAACGGCCTGCCTAATATTCTATGGTAGAATCGCTATTATTATTTGGAGCCGAGGCAGGTTCAATACTGAGTGGTGGCGGCTCTATGTTTGTCGACTTGCTTGCTTCTTCTTGCGGATCTCTCTGGCTCACTGCATGATGAGATTTGTGTCTATACTGTAGCTCCCAGTTCAAACTGAGAATGGTTTAGCTAGATAATGCGGGTTTGTAAGGCGAAAGAATCATTTTTATATCCCACTCTTGTCGTAGATTCACTCCAAGTCACGCAGCAAATCATGTATAAGTAGTCGGTCACGGATATTTTCCTCACCCAGGATGTAGTCGACGTCGGAGGCGTTGACTGCCTTCAGGTCCGTGAAGGTCCGAACTGCCGCATGGCGGCGCCCCTTGGCCTCCTGATTAATCTGCCCCAATGAAACACAAAACCAATCATCTGATCGGATCATAATCTCACGTATATTAAAACTTGTAAGGTTATTGTTGGGTTCTAGGTACATTATCTCATGTGATCCACTGAGGAGCTTCAAAGTATATATAAACTCATTTCCTCTAAACATGACAAGTCAAATTATTATGTAAATACAAGTTATTCCAGAGTCCCACATGTAGCAATAAAAATACAGTCTGCTCCTTAGCAATATTAGATACTCCACAATCCGCCTTCCTTCAGATTAGAAGAAAAATCGTCTCCAAAACTTCATGAGTTCATTTCATAGTCCAGAATCATGCGGGTTACGCTAAAACTGACTAAAGGAACCATTCTCTCCCTTCAAAACACGAAGTTAGTACCCCTCGAGTGTGCACTAATCGTCCTCCTAGCAATAAGTTAGGGCTCACAAGAGTTATTCATGATTACTCATACCGTCCACTGATCGAAAAGATTCCTTCCGTCTGCCCTGACGCAGCCATACTCCAAGTTTATGGGGTCCCCAGGTGTCTCCACGGCGTCTCCAGAGAGGCAGGAGTAACCTCCACCCATGATTACCTGTTTGCATGGGTCATAGAATAGTTCATGAAACCTTAGATTGGATTAGGCCTCATTCCGTGTCGTGATACAAAATTCAACTGATTTTGTGTGGTGTGTGTGTATGGAAGCAACAGTTGAGCCTTTTTGGCTACAAACGAGGTGAATTTTATCCTAGGTTTTTACGAATGGATTAGTGTAGAAGCAATTAAAAATCTCTACAATGATGACTAAATGGTCTTGGTTTCAAATAGGCCCAGAGCTGCTACAATCCCGCAACTTATGATGATGCAGTGGTTAAAGGCAGGGTGGCCCAGTGGTTAAAGTTCAGAGTACCAAGATTGGCGCAGAGTGGCGCGGGTTCGATCCCAGCTCTGTGCGCCAGTTTCTGGTCAGAATCGGCAAGGAGGCCGGGCGGTTAAGCACAGCAGAATTGTAGCAGTGAGTTGCGAGTTCGAGACCGCAAAATGCTGTGAATGTTCTGCGATGTTAAGAATCGGCGACAGGCCTACGGCCTGTCGATAACGCTGAAACCGCTATTATTATTATTATTATTATTATTATGCGAAACGTTTTAATTTCATTACCGTTGCTGGGAAAATTTTCGCCCTCTTCAGCCGAGCAGGCTCGAGAAGATGGACAGTTGGCCAAAAAACATCTGAATGCCAAAATGGCAACTCGACTCTATTCCATTCTACGGAATAGTTTTTCTCGATTCATCAAAAATTTTTCATGTTTCTTGCGGTAATTATGATAAAGTGTCATAGGACCCTTGAATTTTTTCGTTTTTGTTGGTAAGAACTCTCAGGTTTTTGCTTACAAAAATTGTATGAAAGACCCATATAAATGTTTAATTTCATTAAGAACGTGGCACACCGTCACACATTATACAAAACGGGCTGTCAGAAGGACAGTGATTGATAAAACATTTATGGTTGCAGAATGGGGGATGTGTGGAGGGGGATGAGCTCAACTATGTTCGGGAGCAAGTCAAAACTTTATGGTCACTACTGAAATAAACTTGTTATGGGTTTTCTCATGGAGCCTCGAGATCTATGGAACCAATCGAAATTTTCCTGTAGGCTGTGGTATAATTAGTCATAAATACTGTATATGATTTAATTAGGTTCTAGTTGAAGTTACAGGCATCTACATAAGCCATACCCACATTGAGAAGGTCTCCGACCCCAGGTATATCTTTGTTAATTGTACAGCGAGTTATCTGCTTCATTAAACCCGCGCTTGTGTGCACGTTCACTTAAGTCATCGCTTCAAGATCCTGTTATTTATGTCTAATCTAGTATTTAATGTACAACCTTGCACAACTCTGAATCCCTGAGAACTCACATTAAAATCAGAGCCTGGATAGTCCTCGATGAGCTGCCTGGCAATATCCTTCGTGTCGGGGCAGCGGAGCGCCGTGCCTAGAGGAAGCGATGCGTCACACTCCCACTCCCTGGAGGCCGAGTGGGCGTAGAGGGCGCTAGGCGTCGCGTGAGAAACTCGGGTGCTTGTCACAAAACCTGGGAGGGTTTTCCTAATCCTTAAAATAATTGCGACTGAAAAACTAAATAAATAGCTTTGGTATTTGCTTGATTACCATGAAACATAATTGAAACTATAAAATTAACACGTGAAACTATGGTTTTTACAAGAAAATATTTGGACCATGAAACAGTTTTAAAAATAGGTAATGATGAACTTATGAATGAACGCCTGATCGGAAGTATTATTTAGGCATACTCATCAGTGCAAGCAATATTGCTAAATACACTGGTCTTCATTCAAAGCTGTGATTTTCACACGCTGAATTACCAGATAAAATAGTGGTGCATTCTTCGAATTGTGGAAGCTAAAATAAGAGAATTAGTAACAGTTATATTGACCTCGCTTGGCTAGAGATTAAATTACTTCGGTACTCAAGATTTGACTTCGCATGGCAGTAGTAATCACAAAGATTTTGAAGTACACAGGTTTTGAGGAGGAAACTAACTACTGTGAAAACGTTGTGATAATCAATAATTAGATCATTTGTTTGGTGTGAATGGGTCTGGCTGAAGAGCAATCATTATTGAACAGGCAGTCTGAGTGAACCTGCGAACGACCGTAAAATATTCACCTTAAATTTTATTCCTTGAACCAACCTAGATACGTAGAATTTGAATTTCAGGAATGTCCTTAGCTAAAATGTTATCTATATCTATAACATGCCAATACCAGCAATCTAGGACGATATTCCGACTTGCACTGCAGTAACTCACATCGCTAAGTCAGTAAAAACCTAGTGGCCAGTTTCATAATCAATAGACTCTGATAGTCGCATAATAATCCTAAATTCCGAGCATGTCGAAATAAAAATTAAATACAACAGTCTGCCACACGCCAAATCACTAACTGATATTCGACTTAGCAGTTCTAAGGCAATAGTGGCTGGATAGTGACCTATTATCTTGCCGCTGCCACCCTAGAAAAATCCCCGTTGTGAACGTGTCTTCAGACATTAGTGTGTGCTTAATAAGGTCACTGGGTAAGTAAATGTATATAATAAGCCAATATCTTTGAATTAAATAGGCAACTGTCAGTTGAGAAACGTTATCTCGATCTATGGACTTCATTCTTTATTTTTGCTACTACTTAAGGAACTACTCAAGGGGCTAGACTGATTCCAAGTTCCTAAAAATTCCTTATTTGTAATCAAGAAAAACTTTCATGATGCCGCGTTTATTTCTGTTGGAAGACTACTGTACTGTGGCTTATGTGCGGGTCCCCCACATGATATTTCAGGTTCTATGTAATTTTCACCGCCTGGGACGAACGGGCAATTCAAATCATATAACTTTTCGCTAGTGTAGAAAATTTGGAGGCTATGTCACTGCTTCCATTATTCATTTTTTCACGAAGCTTCACTAGAATATAGAGTGATAACATGATTATACTAGCCTTAAATAAACTTAAATTGCTTGAGAGTAGTCGATCATTGCTGTGTTCATCCTACTATTATTGCTAGTGTGCTTGTCTAAAATAAAATGGTTCGCAGGTTCCGCTATTGACCAACTCATCTCCCATAATTCTCATCTCATACCGTAACCTAATTCGCTGAAACCTATCGCGCTAAAGTAGCACGACTTCTACTCGTGGTACTAGTGGCTACTACTCGTGGCTACTACTAGTGTCAACTCCAGGAACACACTCACCAGTACGTTTGCCGGCTTCCAGCGCCCACACTGCGATTGAGGATAGTTTGCTCTCCTCCGTGACTGACATACAATCTTCCAATTTGACCGATGAATCAACTCCTGCAACGAGAAGGCACATCCCAAAAGGTTTTTCAGTTATATATAGTAATAGTTTTAGACTTTTTATATCATGTTTGATGTTTGCAATAGCCGATTTTAACCCCCCCGTCCACTTTGTTGATTTCGACTAAAATTTTCAAAACCAGCAGTGAGTCTCGAAATCTTGCTGCTCCAATCTTGGTGATCTTATAATCACTAAGCCACCTCGAACTGAGGAAATCAAATTCCACATTATGGGGAGCGTCTGGCCACTTTTTTTTCTCGGCTGTTTACAGATGGATCACTTTGAAACTTGGTACACCATTGTAAACCGAAAAATATACATCTTTTGTTCATGTCCATTTTTCGAATAAATAAAAGAAAACGTGAAATTCTCAGAAAACGACCACAAAAGGGGGTACTGTAGAAACTATCTCCTGCTACGATTTTCAAGCTACAACATTGAGACGCATATTATTCGATGCGTAAAGACCATATCTATCGATTTATGGTAGCGTTTTTCGAAATTCGAATTTTTGTGGATGGGGGAGCATTTTTTTCAAAATGTTCGACATTTTTTCGATTTACCCCTTTTTATTTATTTTACCCCCCCTTTTATTCAAATATTTTCAAAACTATAACGAAATTGAAAAAATCTACCATAAATCGGTAGATATTTTAATTGCGAATCGAATGACATATGTCTCATCGCTGTAGCTTCAAAACTGTAGGAGGAGATAGGTTTGCAGTGACAATAAGTTAATTGTTCAGTAGAGCCCGACAAAGTCCCGGGCGCCTCGAAATAAGCGTTCAAGGTGGCAAGAATGCAAGACTAGGCGATACTGAAGCTCAATTCCTGTCAAGGATGGTGTGAACGACGACACGCAATCCCTCCCGTACATCTGCAGGCGGGTAACTGAAGCATAAGTATGCTACCGGGAATTTCCGCCTATCTTTAATGTGAAAGAACTCCACCACCTCCCACCCTTTCGCGATCTGTCGTGAACGCATAAATAAACGTACAGAGTTGATTTTTGTACCGTTGGATAGAGCAGATCAGCTTTAAGGGGACCGTGTCGGTCCAAAATCGACGGGTTTGGCTTTTCCGGTTTTTAGTCTCATCTTAAAGCTGACATTCTGAGCTATCCAACGGTACCATTGCCATCTCTGTACGTTGATTTATGCGTTCACTAGAGATTCCGCAAGGGGGGGGGTGGGGGGTCTTTAAGAAATAAGACAGGAGGAAATTCGCTGCCCAGACTATAAATAGAGTCTCTACTCGGAGTGAAGCTCAGTCACCCTCCTGTCGTTGAACGGGGAGGTGTACATGTAGTCGCTCCCACCATCATTGACTGGTACAATCTCCAGTAACGTTTAGTTTCGTATCTTTGCTACATTGAGTGGCAATTCGGATGCGCGCGGGATTTTGTGGGGCTGTATTGAACATTCGCACTTTTTGTCACGGCAAACTTCATAACTCCTAGAGTTTTGAAGGTACAGCAGTGAAACATATACCATTCGATTCTTAAAAAAAGATCTAGCGATTGTCGAGCCATTTTTTATTTCGTTTTAATTTGGATTATATATTGCAAAATGGGAGGGGGGGGATTGGGGGAAATTTCGAAAATTCGAAATTTTTCAGAAAAATCCTCATAACATGAGAACAAAGAAAAAAATTTAAAAAGTGGCCCGACAATCGCTAGATATTGTCTTTACGCATCGAATGATACGTGTTTCGATGTAATTTGCAACAGTTATAAACTTTTTTAGAGTACCCCCTTTTTGGCCGTTTTCTTCCATTTTTTTTCGAAAAATTAACATGAACAAAATAGTCGTCATTTTCGATTTTACATATGAGTACCAAGTTTGGAGATAAAAATATCTCCAAAACCTTCCCTAAATATAGGAAATAGATTTTGACCTACACGGTCCCCTTAAAATGAGACCGGAGAAGCCAAAATTCAAAAATTTTGGCCAGACGCTCCCCTGATTAAAGCATGAGAGATAATAATGCTTAAAGTCAAATACTCTAATCACGTTCTTGTCTAAGCACCGATTCTAAATTTTTGCGAGGGTTTGAACGAACGAAAATATGTTTTTATATATGTACTCTCGTCTGCCGTCATTCTAGGGAGGTCATCGGAAGCTCTCGTAGAGTGACACTTTTACTGCTGTCATGGAGGATATCGTACCTGAGGCATAACCATTAAGAGACAACGGCCGTTTCTCAACTTGAAATGGCATATATAATAGATGAATGATACATTATGACGAGTGAAGTTACGGAATGCATTATATTTTATGCATTATATTTTAACGCGATTGCTAATAAAAAATTGTTGGGGTGCAGTGTGTGAAAACCAGCTATTCATTAGATGGTTGGTGTGGTCGCATATAATGATAGCTGAACAAAATTTTATGGTATGCAGGATCATGCAATATGACAAAATAGAGCAAAATATCGTACCTGTTGTGTAATAATTGGACTTAACGCCGCAGAGGTAAGCCGTGGCGGTTGAGGCACTGTCGGGCACTTGCCTGTCTACATCGTACGTCTGGCGGCAAGAAATTGAAAATCAGGAAAACTGAATCTGATGAAGAGCTACACGGGTCAAGTAATTACATAACTAGCCAAGAAAGGAACGAAAATTTTAAATTACTCCAAACAACTAATTTGATGACATAAAATCGTAAAATTTTATAATTTGCTACCTATTGCACGTGAAATTATTTGTTTCGAAATTGTATCGTTCGACCTAAACAATTAGTAAACTTTTATATACGTATTTATAAACTCGATCCTGAAAGTTGTTGAACTGAAGGAAGGAAGCATATCACGACGGCATCAGACCCTCACCTTGATCACGACGGCATCAGACCCTCACCTTGATCACGACGGCATCAGACCCTCACCTTGATCACGACGGCATCAGACCCTCACCTTGATCATGACGGCACGAGACCCTCACCTTGATCATGGCAAGATCAGGGAAATCTTCCCACACGAGCTTGTATTCTTCGCCGCTCTGGCCGAGCTGTTGGCCTTTGTAAATTCTGCAAGAAATTAAATTCTGACATGTTATTCACATATAACTTGTCAGAAAACGAATCGTAACTCCATTACCTGACACTAACTCAATTCACAAGCGTGATCAGTGATTGCTGCTGAAGATATATTTTATATTAGTTTCTCAAAGACTACTATGTGGTAAGTAGAGATTATTGGTAGTGTTTCAACCGGTGTTTTAACCGTCCTCAACGCCGCGATGAAGACGATTTACACGAAAATTTGCATATCCAAGCAAATTCTTCCTTCAGTAGTAATGGCTGCTAAGGAAAAACATCGTGATTTAAATCGAACTGTCAACAGTGTCGTATTTGTAAGCTGTGTAACATCTGATAGGTCGAAGAAAAAATGGCGTCATGCAGTTGTTGCATCGAGATAGCTTATGAGGAAATTTTATCAATTCGACAAATTAACACGTTACAACATTAACCAAATTCCAAAACTAGAACGCCGATCACTTATGACCAACATTCGGAGCAGTGTTCGAGCCCACGAAGTTATTTTGAAATCATCCCAGTCAGCCGGCGTGTCTATGTCCGAGGGGTCTGATTCCTGTGCAGACTACGAATTTCAAGTGGGCAGTGGGCACCGCAGCACGCGTTCATAGACACAGTGAATTTTGGGCAGGTATCTCTTCTCCAATCGCTTACGTCGAAATCTTAGCGACAGGTAATGAAATGATTGCGCACCTATGGTATTTTTTCCTGCCTTTGTTGTAACATCAATTAAATGGCATGAGGGACATGCCTAAAATATCCATCATTCCTGAATTGATTTCCTTCTGCACTGCCAGAGAGTATCAGGCGATAGATTATTCTTAGCGTATAAGCAGAGCTTCGTGCGTTATCTAAAGCGTTGTAGTTCGTGTTACATTCTGACTGTTGATAAAGGTGCACTTCATAGCAGAAAGCTGTGCCTGCCCAAGAATGGCAGGTGGACCTGTGCCCTGCCTCATAGCAAGGTCGGTTTAGTCCATGCGCTTGTTCTCCACTTCTGTCATCTGCACTGAAAGCCAATCCTTTTCACAAGTAGTGGCTATTTAATTTGGACGCGTTACGCGCCTAAAAAAATAAATTGGGTTGAGAATTTATTCTGGTGAAAGAGATCAGACCGCACATGCAATAGTCTTTGTCGATCGGACACATACTATATTGCATGTGAGCGATCAGACCGCACATGCAATAGTCTGTGTCGATCGGACGCAGACTATTCACACGAAGATCGGAAGCGGATGTAAATTTAACCGTGGGCCGTCCTCACATATTCGCAACTCACCTGCCAGCGGTGATGGTAGCCACGCTCATGCCGTCCCCCAGGAAGAGTATGACATTCTTTGCAACGTTGTTATTCTCGGTCCTTGCGAGGCTCTGAGCAATTTCGTTCTGCGCTTCGGCGTACCAAAAAGCTTGATCTGCGGGATGAAGTGTAATCATTTGGACTCAGATTAAATACTCCCTTTTTTCTGTTTTATCCTTCGGCATTATGTTGAGAAAATGTGTCTTCTGCATTTCCGTAAATTTTTATGTGTTCCCATACAACACACGGGAGGGAATATTGACACTGACGACAGATTGGTGCCACACAAAGTGCGTCAATAGAATAAAGATAAAAATAAAGTCAAAATAGCAAACACAGTTTGTTTGGCCACACAATCAAGATATGCGGCAGGTCAGAATTTCCTTCCCGACTCTCAACTGGTGCCTGAGGAGAACCGTGCGCGTGCCGTATGGTTGTATTTTCTTCTACGACCATAGAAGTTCAAGAGTTATGTGGCATCGAAAGCTGATACACATCTATTTTCAAGAAAGCAAATGTGAATACGAATAATTTTTACTTAAAACTAATTGAAAATGGAATTTTCGATTATATCTTGACACGTGCCATCATCCAGGCAAGTTTGAGAGTAAAAAAATTTTAATTAGGTTTCTTTTTCGACTTCACATATTGATATTGACCCAACGTTTGAAAATAGAATTATTGATATGAACTCAAAACAATATGGCAAAAGTCCTGCCTGGTATCTCTCACCTTCTGCCCGCGCTGTGGGGAAGACCTTGACGTTGCTGGGAACCAGCGGCCGCGAGTGGTACGTGGACTCGACCAAAGTCCCCAGAAAGGCTACCGCGAGCACTAGTATCGTTCTTCTCGCGATCATCATGTCTGCGGGAAACTAATACTGCCTGCGAAAATAATAATCGGGCAGCCTGATATGTCATTACATTTAATTTTGATATGGCAATTATTTATCCTAATAAGTAAATATTACACATATTTGAAGAGTGCCTCACCCATTGAATGAACTTTTGGAAGGAAGGTAGTTTACCGTGTATAGTTATGATCGCTCGTGTTTGATCGCCTTGACCAGCACGATGCGTCTCTCCAGTACGTTGCTGCGCCTCAATATTACCGCCTACTTAAGCTCCTGGACCTATACTTTCAAAAAAGTTAAGAGATCGTAAGTTCATCAGCCAATAATTGACGGCCTTTACAGCAAAATCCACCAATCATAGACAAGAAAATAGAGCGTAAGTACTTACGTTCACTTAGCGAATTTTGAAAGTATGGCCCCTGGATTGCACGCACTTACTGTACTCTTCTCGCTGTTCAGCACATCTTGAATCCCCGCAGCTCTCACAAGATGGTGCATTCAAATATTTTATGGTAGAAGTCGGACCTTGAAAATTAAACGGAATAGAATAATCGCAAACTGTACTCGAGTTTCACATTTTTTAGTAATAAATATGAACAAGCTTTTCATGATGAGTTTAATGTTTCGAATTCTTTTTTTTTCAAACATTTTAGACTCATTAATTAATCCCTACCAAGTTTTGGTTACCGTGGATCATTCAGTGTAATTTATCTTCTATGCAAATATAATTCATAAGGGGTTTATTTGTGTAGCGGATGGTTAAGTTTTTTTTATATAATCTATACATGGAATCATTATTTATTATTAGCTGTGGGGTAATTTTATCAGTCAAGCGGCTTGATAATACAGAAAAGTCCGAGGTCACCCGCGGGCCCGAACTGAACCTAGCAGCTGGTTTGATAAAGCGGTCAGACCAAACGCAACGCGCTGTAAGCAGATAACAGTTTGAATGTTCTCTATTTATTTTGGCTGTCGTACACGGTTGATCATGTACGACAGCCTGTTTATCATGTTCACATACATAAAAGAATTTAGGTCGATTGTAAGGTTGACTGTACTGTAACATGGCTAAACTGCATTACCTTAAAAAAATGCAAACTTTGCTCCTAAAAACTTATTAATTCCACACTGATAAACGATAGGATCCATACCACGCCGCGCACAATGATGTAAAGAATATTGCAATTGAAGTTGAATGTTAACTCTACGATTGAGAAGAAGCTGATCGAATGTTCGCCAGCATAGAATTTGATTCAAGCTGATTCACAAATTGACACTGATTTTAATTACAGAGTTTCCTTTCATTTTAAAACTGTCATCTCCGTCCTTTTTAAATCCACGAGAAGCTTCAGTGCGTGGAAAGTTATGATGAAACTTGGTTGAAGTTTCATTCAGGTTAATGAACACAAACTTATTAACAATCGCCCAACGAGATTCAAGAGTGAGGGGTCGTGTATGAACAGAAAAAATTGTGTACGCCTACAATTGTGTACAATCCCGTATCATCAATGGACATCTTTGTGGCGCGATTTACGTTTATTTTTTTCTAAGAACTAGCATTCTCAGGCGTACGAAACTTGAAAGAATTTTGAAGCGCTAGAATAAAACCTCCACGATAGAGTCACTGTCAAATGTGTCGCCTGTGACAGCAGGTGCAGAGGCTTATATCAAGCACATGCCGACCGACGGCCGCCACCTGGCGGTAACCTGGCTAATGGCGTGCGAAATTTCCACCAACAGACGCGCTACTGGACAAAATTCCCATATGCTGCATTCTGATAATTGATTCACTGGCTATATTTAAATTCGAAAATCAGCAGTCAATGTTTTCGTCAAAATGCGGTACCGTTATACATTATCACAAATAAAAATAATCCTTCAATAAAGAAGCTGTGCTCTTTTGAATGATTTAATATTGCGCTTCAGGATCGTCTGCTTACGTTTTGTCCAATTAATTTGTTAGAAAACGATTAATAATGCCCGAAATGCAGTTTAATTTTACTGAAATTAACGAACTGAAGAATCGACAACATTCTTTAAACATTCATCGATATGATTCTTTGAATTATATTCGAAATTAGATAATATAGTGTAGGATACATCCAGTAAATCGGTTCGATATAGGGCAAGAACGTTGATAATGAAGGTGATTGTTAAAAGCATCCTCATTTCATTTAGGCCGACTACTCTAGAGCAAAAGCTTTCATGTATATTCGCCAATTCATTTAATAGTCGTCTGTCAGCTGAGATTTATTTACGCCATAGCTCCAGTTATTTGATGAGAACTCGTTGATAATTGTTTATATATGATTCATGATTTACTTATAGTTGGAATACGAAGTAAGTCATCATTGAAATTTGTTCCTCATTTTAGTTTTTGTATTGTTTCAAAAACTGGTAAATAAGTAACAAACTCCGAAACCGTGTCTTCTATACTGTACCCTACGAACCTATAAGAAATCAATCCAGGATTATTTACAGTGATCATAAGGTATGTTAATTCTGACGTTCGGTTAATCTCGTTTCTAGTAATTTTTTGCCTGACTGACACAGTGCAAAATAACATTAATGGGAGTACTTCTTGGAAGCATTTATGCTGGCGATAAGTACGAGAATTTGGTGCGCAATCAGAGAGGAGAGGTTCACTTATACTTGCTCAGGTGAATGTTCTATGCCGCCTCCTTATTGAAGAACTACAGTAAGAAGACACAGGAAGAAGAGGCTCGCCTGGAATATGGGACAGTCGGTTAAGATATCCATGGCGATGATGATCTTTTTTTGTTGCCGTGGTTATTATTGTCAGGATTTCTTTTGATATTTTTTCAACGAACGAAATATTCACGGCTATTGATCGGTTTTTTTAATTTCTACTGTGGAGTATATGCAAGATTTATAATGGTAGAAATATGAAGTAGGTTGATGAAGTGAGTAAGCACGAAAATATTTTCAATTAAGGTGCTTGCTTGTAAACGGGGACAGTGCAGGTGTGCAGGCGGCAAGTAGATCTGGTAAGTGTCGGCTGCTTGGTGACTATCCGGCAAGTAAGCCTGTACACGAGGACAGTATAAGGTGGCGATATCTTCTCGTTCGCGTCCACCAGTGCGTCGTTAGCAGCCGTCGAGTGAGGTCTGTGAAAATGGGTAGCGGGGTCACGAGGTCATCAACAACTCTAGTCTGTACGTTGTATTTGTACTCTTTCTTCTAGCCCTTAAAAATGCAGCGTCGGGAACAACTAAACCCTGATTAATAAGGTCTTCTCTCGGTTTCAAAATCTTCTTCATTTTGTAGGAGTAACCAGCATGGTCAACATTCCAGATTAATTCATATTTTTGGAAAATATCAAAGAACAATTGAATATTGTCTAAACTCCACTCTGTTGGGTTCTTAGTAGAACCATTATCGTTCGAACAAGACATGATTCACTTGACCCAAGATACTTCACAAGAGCGACACAGATGCTCTCACCATGGCTGAATTAGCTCGACTGGCCGCTTCTCCAGCGAAGAAAACAACACATCGTTGTCCCTCTCAGCCTCGTGTCGGGCACATGCTTCTGATCGAAGCTGCTGAACCCCTACACACGAGGACAGTAGCGTGGACAGTTCAAGCGGCGGATGAACTGGCGACCTGTACTGTCCCCGTGTACAGGCGCCTATGTGTTCAAATATTTCATGGTGAAGTTCTTGCACGTTGGGTACGCGGCTAGGGAACTTGGCGTCAGCGCTGCATTTGTTCCGCAATGTGGTTGCTTTGAAGGCCGCGTCGTCGAACGTGTTGGCTTGTGCATGGAAAACACGCACTTCATTTTTGGAGTTCTCTGAAGAAACGTGAAAATGATGAAAAAATTCACAGCGATTTACACGACAACTGGTGGTACGAGTGGATGCTGTGGCATTGGTACAGAATGCTGCTAACAGGGAAGATGAGTTCCAGTCAGTTCTTAAATCTCTTTGGATTATTCATTAACCATAATCGTGCCTAGAAACAAATAAAATAGCTTTTATTTATTTCTAATTCGTGCTGAAGTTCTTCAGTAAATACATCTCTGTTGATCATTTCTAGACAACTCACTTTCTGAGCTTCGATTGAAGAAAGCAAAGACAAGGATGACACGCATTAGGTCGAGACGTCCTTTGTTTTGTATGAACAAAAGAGATTGATAGAATGACGGATTGTTATCGAACATTACAGCTGTTCAGGTTCGTATAATAATTTTAATCTAAGTGTAAGTCTGTTGACCCGCTACTATCATCGGTCGCCATACCTTCAATAGAAAATCAGCTTTATAAACCCAAATATTTCCAAGTGATCAGTAGTGTCCTCGTTATCTCTCATTATATACACTGGATCATTAATTATCGGATTGAAAGTTTATCGATTGTATTTACCATTTTGTTTAGTCGTGATTCCCAGGTCACGCGTTGTGAGACACATGGCGTGAGTCAAATGCCGTCGGTCAGTTGTGAGTCTAGTGACATGAGTTTAGTTACATGGGTCAGTTATCTGGAGTAATTTAGGTGAACATTGTTGTTGACAGGAGCATTGTAGTTGACAGGAGCATTGTAGTTGACAGGAGCATTGTAGTTGACAGGAGCATTGTAGTTGACAGGAGCATTGTAGTTGACAGGAGCATTGTTGTTGACAGGAGCATTGTTGTTGACAGGAGCATTGTTGTTGACAGTAGCATTGTTGTTGACAGGAGCATTATTCTTGACAGGAGCATTATTGTTGACAGAAGCATTATTGTTGACAGGAGCATTGTTGTTGACAGGAGCATTATTGTTGACAGGAGCATCAACAATGCTCCTGTCAACAATAATGCTCCTGTCAACTACAATACACCTGTCAACAACAATGCTCCTGTCAACTACAATACACCTGTCAACAATGCTCCTGTCAACAAATGCTCCAGATCTACGTACGCAGACAGCGTCGCAGCGCAGCAGAGATTTGCCCGGAACGCAACAAATGATATTTGCAGTTCCGTCGTCTCGAATCAATATTCCTACCATCTAAAATATATACACCTTTAGGAGAACTTATCATATTAATTTCATTTCATCTTCTTCTATTCCTAATTATCTTAAGGCGCTGGCGCAGTTAGGTCGCTCGCCTTAATTATCCAAATACTGACGTTAATTAGATCTTGATTAACGCAGCGTTCGCTAGCACTCCAAACAGCTATTTAAAAATAATAATCTAATACCAACTCGATGCACCCGCATCAGGTAAAAATAACGAATGTCTAGGTATCTAATATGTTCACATTACATTTTATCATCACTGCACAGTACATAATTATTTATACAGAATTCGCATTATTATCACATTTAACCGCACGCTCAGTAGCCTGAGTTGGTGATGCGGTTCGGCTGAGCGATGCAGAGCTTCCCACAAGCGGATGGAGTAGATTATTCAGGAGAAAAATCCTTAGTTCTGGGGATAATGGTAGGAGTAAAATATGAGAGGATTCAATGAAGGACTATGCGCTGGTCCTAAACTTCTGATAGGGTGAGATGTGTGGTAAGGCGAATATAATAGACTAACTATCCAATACAATAACTATGTGGGGTAATAAAACTCGCTTTACTTTGTACGTTTATTGCACAACCTGAATACAAACGGCGGCGCATGCGGCGGGGAGACCAGTGTGTCCGCTGAACAACTCACCGAACACTGGCGAGGTCCTGAACAGCGCATTACTGTTCCCTTCTAGTGAACACTGAGAGCATCATTACACCCGCCCTCACCACAACGTCCGAACACTGAGAGGATCNATGAGCTGTTGTGGGTTGAGGGGTGATGAGCTGTTGAGGGTTGAGGGGTGATGAGCAGATGGTGTTGGTGGAGCCTATAAAGGCCATTGCAAATTATCTTTGTGTTCATCAGTCAAGCAATCACTGTGTGACGTCACACGTAGTTTCGGACCAATAATGTACTAGGTTGTGGTCACGAGTCAAACTGTTTATCGATGCCACTTATCAGGCTATTATTTCAACTAAAGTCGATAAGTAAATTCTTAAGGTTTGTTTAGACCTGCAAATCAAACTTGGAATGTTCCTCAATCTGAGCGCGTTGCTTGCAATACCTGAGCCAATAATGTACTCTTGAATGTCTTAGAGTAATGTTGTCACACTGTAATATTATATACGCAATATACATTAATTAACCTTCAATACAACCAGAGCTGAGGCTCAAACTGCGCGGCTACAGAATGTAACAGGATGTTGTCATGTCTCTCACCCACTCCTGAGACAACAGGTAACAGAAGAAACTATGTACGCTGGGCAACGGTATTCAATGAATGTGAAACCTTAACATAACATTGATAAATCAATTTGCACAGAACACTAACTACGTGTTGTTACATTTAGTGAGAATATAAATGAATTCAATAAACATTTATCCTGAACAAACAGTTGTCAAATACAACGAAGATATAAGAACAAAATACATAAATCATGAACATAATTATAGGTATATTCAATGAGAATAAATCATGAACATAATATAGGTAAATTCAATGAGCATAAATCATGAAGATAATATAGGTAAATTCGACGCAAGAACTAGAGACGAGAGTATCTTTGGTATTATCACTATAGCGGCGGCTGCTGCCTCAGCACCTATCACGAAAACATCTTCAAGTCAATACGAACATCTTCAAGTCAAGCTAATCAATATTATTCTTAAAAGCTATAGAAATTAAAGTTTGTAACGATTATGTCGGGAACATAATAACTTCAACAGAAATAACGCGAGGTCAGCCCTCATCGCCTCGGGTGCCACGCCATCAGAGCTTTACACAATGTAGGATCGTTCAACTGTCACTCGTCTCGCCTACGCCGCGATATGTTTACTTGTCATATTACATTAAAAGTGGCGTCGGCGGTGAATTTTAAAAATCTATCCTATTGCAAATTCTAGAGTAGTTACAGCTTGCTGGCGTTTCACACCCCACAAATCGCTGAACCCGGTCACGACCAAAACGTGCACAGGAAGCCGAGAAAAAACTTTCAACTCACACTCCAATCTTGGTACTTAGAACGATAAATAGGTCCCCCTGACCAAGGATTATTATCTCCTTAGAATCAACGTTCGATCACCTAATCGAGAACTGAGAAACGTCCAAGACAAATGAATGAATTAACTGTTGTTTTGCTTGGACCCCGTCATGTCCACTGAGGATAAAACATCGACGGCGATTTGTTGAATTGCGACTATATATAGTGATTGGGGTGAGATGCAAAACTTTTCACGGAGCTTATTTGGAATGTTCGTATCCCTTCTATACGAAGAAACACTAGTAGGTTTTCCCGCGCACCAGAGGCGATTTGGGTAATGTGGAAATGTTAGTTTATCTTCAATGCAATTGTGACAACTCAGCACCATGTATGGGGCTTTCAAAACTTCACAAACAATTGACAAAGAACTTGCGACCATAAAAAATTTGTTGTCATCAAAGAATTGTGATTATCGGAGAACTTTGCGATTACCCCAGAATTTGTGATAGCCAAAAAACTTACAATAAACGAATCATCTAAGAAACAGAAACCATAATCTTATTGATGTATTTTTCAAGGAACATTATAAAAAAAGTAGCACCCGATGTAACAAAAATGGGTTGACCAGCGGCGACCATCTCCGGCTCAATTTACACACAACTGAGGTGGCCATAGCCCTGCGGCGTGAAGAATTTGAACGCAAGAAATTGATAAATTATGATAATTCATTCGTCTACCAAGAGTGACGATCTATACATTATTGGACTAAAGTACACATACACTCCTACACACAAACCTAATACTAGCAATTATGTAGCGTAACAGTCAATACTAGAGCTCGGTTATTGCACTTGCTATTGCTCGGTCACGTAGCACTTGGGCAATTCCTAATATATTAATTACGACACGAATTACTCATGTTCACACTTAGGATAAACACTGACCTTAACTTAAGTAACACGTTACTAAATGTTCATGCATTATAGCTGCATTTGACCCATAACAAGGCAAGTGATAACGTTTCATCACAAACAAAAATATACCTTATCAAATGGAAGAGTAGACACTCGAATAAATATGCATTCATATCAAACGAAAGTAGAAGCAAACAAATCAATACAGACATGTCTTTCATGTGCATATTCTGGACGTCGCTGTGAGGAACATTTCGGTGTGCTGGATCATCGAACTACGCGGGCCTTCATTTCGCAAGATCGCAAAATGTCTTGTCAAGCAAATGTCTAACTTTATTGCTCACTAATATTAATCCGTCGAAACCCGCCATCTTGATAATAAATTAGATGCGACACACTAGTTTCTAAGTTCAATAAACAACAGCTTCTGGTTCAATAACCAAATCTTGTCTCCAATAAACAAGTTATCACTTCAATATTCAGTAAACGTATGAGGAAATTAACTCCTGAGTTCAGCATTTGCCTCAGAGCTGATGAGTGGAAGCTCTGTTGATATCAAACAGGCCGGCCTCTCCTACGACATGTGGGCCTCTCCTACGACACATGGGCCTCTCCTACGACATGTGGGCCTCTCGTACGCCATGTGGGCCTCTCCTACGACAGGCCGACGTTTCATTTCACTCATGTTCGGGCCCAGGTGGGTTGACCAGCGGCGTGTTGGCCCAGCTACTGTCGCATCGCGTAGTCGGGCGTAGATTAAATGGTTTGCAGCGCGAGTAACATTATGTCGACGGGGCACAATCTTGGTTCATCTCCATAAAATCTCCCCTTCCTGTCACCGGCTGAGAAGAACAATATTCTCAACATTTCACTTCAATATTCACATGTGAGCGACAGGCACCCGCCAGGGGGAGCAGAAGCAGCTCCTGACGGCAGTGCTAAAGATGCCGTCACCGTCAGCGCTGACGACGCTGCTGTCGTCGCCAGCCTCGTCCAGCGTCAGCACAGAGTCGGGAGGCGGCGTCCCCGCGAACCAGTCTGACGCCAGGAACTCCCGCCAGGGATCTGACACTTCAACGCGGGACTCGCGAAGTTCTCCTGGCAACATGGCGCCAGCGTCACGTGCCGTCGTGGAGACGTCAACAGGCATCGCCTTACCGCAACCGACGTTCGTGCGCATGATTTCGGTGACGACAGGACACTGCGTCGTGCAATCCTCATCCTCGTCGGGTCCAATGTAACTGTCTTCGTCCTTCGTCTTGGTGACTTCACCCCTAGAGGCACCCCCACCCACCCTGAACACCCCCCGACCCGACATGATGGAGCTGATGTCATAGCAACGTCCTGCCGCCACTTCCGTAACATATACAGGATTTTTACAGTCATTTCTTCCACCTGCCGCGACCAGAGCACGAGTATCAGTCTTACCCGTTATGCTGGAGCTCACGTGACCAACACTCACGTCAGAACTTCTATGACCAGCCACGATATTTTCCTGAGGGCACGCCAGCTGCTCTTTCTTATTAGGCGTGGACTGGTCGCTGCCCTCCAGCAGCGTTGCCCCAAAGAGATTTCGTGGTTCAGAGCTACTGTCACAATGGCGGCCGATATTGTCGCTGCTTTTTCTCTTCTCAAGAGGACGTTTGTCGCTAGCAGACAAACTCTTGTCGTCATACATGCTCGCATGTCTGTCATCGCTCTCGTCTCGCTTGCCTTTGCAAGGCCGCGCCTCGTCCGCGTTTCTTCGTCCCTGCAAGTCTTGGTAACTGCGCGGGTCTGCGTCGTCGGCCGCGTGCGCCAGGATGGCACGCACTTCTCTGTTGGCGACGTCGCTCTCGTCGCGCCCGTTGTTGCCGCTGTCGGTGCCGCTGGTGTCGCGGCTGCGGCGACCGCGAGCTTTCGTTCCTTTTTTCGACGTCGGGGAAAGTCTTTCGCTTGCTGACTCCCCCACACCCGTCGTGCGATGCCTCACCGAACCGTTGGCAGTTTCCCCCTCCTTCCTAGTAAGTTTCCCTCCAGCTGCAACTTTGGCATTAACTACGGACAGCTTCCCACCGGGGTCGCTGAAGACGTTGCGGAGGAACGTCTTACCAGTGTCGGCGCTGCGTTCCTTGGCAGAAGACGTCCTGCGATCCTTGACGTTTCTCCTACGTGGCGTCACCCCAGAGTGACCGGCACCCCTGGAAGGCATCAAGGTTCTGGCGTCATTTGAAGCATCCCCTGCAGCCGCATGACTGGGGTGAGCAGAATGTGGGGATCCATAAGAATCTACGGACTTTCGTTGGACATCAGGAGTGTCCCTGACAATCGCGGATGCTCTACGCACGTCACCAGGCCGCTCAACAAGGCTCCCTGAAATATCCCCAACCCGCGAAGAGTCCCCAAGAATTTCCATGACACCTTGAGGAGCCCCAAGAGTCTCGTCGGCGCCCCTAGGGACCCCAAGAGTGGCCCCGAGGGGGCGCCCACGCAGCTAGATGTCCCCATAGTCGAGGCTGCTGCTGCTCTCTGATGACGAGGGCGAGGCGCGTGTCGCAGGCAAGAAAGGCTTGAGTGACACGGGCCGGCGGGCGGGGATGCCGTAGTAGTCGTCTGTGTCGTCCGCAGACGTGTCGCCTGCACGTCACCAACATGTTAATAACACATCACATGAGAAACTGACAACATCATCATATGAAGACGAGGGAATATGATTGCGTGAGAGTATGATGACATATGAATATCATCACAAAATAATAAAATGACATGTGAATATGAATCCACTACCTGAAATGTACAAACCAACTTAACTCTTTGCGCACTTCAAAGACTCGGTAACTGCCTTAATAGATTAGGCAACATAGAAGGTACAAACACGTTAAAAGCTTTAATCGCTAGTGCTGTGTAGCTCAACCAATCAACAAACGAAAGCATTAGCGATCAAATCACTAATAAAAAAGTGAATAAACATATAATTTTGAGCTTTTTGAATGTAAGAAGAGAGCATGGGAGTTTTTCATAGTTGCCTACATTACATGTTTGTAGGCCTTCCACGAACAAGCAGTTCGGAACAGATTTTGAGGCTAAGGTATTACTGATGGATTACTTAGGTAGTACCTACTGGTATTTACTGATCGAGAACTGAGGCATTCATAAGGTATTATTGAAAGATTCTTGTGGGATTACCGAGATATTTCTCTACTGTATATTCCTCCAGGTTCCAGAAATGCTCAGAATATTTTCAATTTTTAAAGTTGGGATGGGGGAGAATGGGAAGAGCGGGAGACGCGCCTACAATTGTTTAAATTACTAATTTCGACTGCGCAATTTGAGGTTGTCACGGGACGTTTGCCGCAACCTTTAAACTCGTCAGAATGTCTCGAGCCTTAGGGTACGCACACAGTGAAAGCAGGTTTGCCCGCGCGGGCAACCTGCTCCAACCTGCCGCAAGAATGAACATAGGATAATAATGTAAGTGTTCACAGTGAAAACCTGTACGAATAGGCTTCTGCCGACAACCTGCTTATACCTATTTACCGGAATGTACTGCACATTCTTATCTGCTCATCCTGCTTGGCATATGGTCATTTTTTTTATTAGTTGTACCTTTAAACCCTCCATTTTCTTTTTTTGCACTCAGTTGGAGGGATTTTTGAGAGGTAATAACACATGATGAGCATCGGCAGTGATCAATTAATCACAGAGGTGTATGCGCGAACACCCACTTGGGACAAGTGTAGTAAAGAGCACTCTAACCGAATTGTAGTTGAGAAACTTTGGGCTGACATTACCAAGAAGATGAACTGTGCAGGTAAGGGAACATTGGTTTAATTTTACTTTAACTGCATATCAAAAAAGACCTGGTTTCTTCCAGCTGGTTTCCTGCTTCCTCTGTGAACACCCTCTCGCGCTTGTTTCAGGCGCCAGCCTCAGCAGGTAACCAGCACGCTGGCAACCTGCTTTCACTGTGTACGTACCCTTACGGCCAAATGCCGGCAACTATCTTGTAAAAATACGATGACTTTGCTAAAAGTTAAATTGTACTTTATTGCACTAGGATTCTGCTGATTAAAATTTCGATTAACACGGATAAAACTAGACTCTTATTTCAGTAAAGAACACTTTAAAAGAGGTACCTTTAAAAATAGGATTAACGTAATAAAATAGAGTGAACAAGCTTTCCGCGTGCAGCCACGATATCTAGAGTTCGGGCATAACTTCACAAGTCAGCAAGGCAGAGCGAGCTCAGCGAGAACCTCCATGTAGGGCTGGCAGGACACGACTGACTTCTCAACCTACAGCCACACAGACCTGACCTCAAGCTACGTAGTAGCTCCTACCGCAGTAAGGTCTCACTCTAAGTCTCTGACCCTTTACCGCCAAATCGGACTTCCAAGTCGCCTTTAAAAAAACACCGGTTTTCTAAGAATTTCACGTTTTATTTCATTCTTTAGAAAAATTCACACGCACAAAAAAGTCTTGGATTCATTTTTTACATTTGTGTACCAAGTTTCAAAGTTATCTGTCTGTAAATAACCGAAATAAAATTTCCAATTTCCAATGGAAATTTCCAATTTCTTGTGGAAATTTTATTTCGGTTATTTACAAACGGATCATTTTGAAACTTGGTACACAAATGTAAAAAATAAATCTAAGACTTTTTTGTTCGTGTGAATTTTTCGAAAGAAATGAAAGAAAACGTGAAATTCTTAGAAAACAGCCAAAAAGGGGGTACTGTAGAAATCTATCTCCTCCTAGGATTATCAAGGTACAACATCGAGACGCATATCATTCGATGCGTAAGGACCATATATATCGATTGGTCCTTGCTGTTTTTTCAAAATTCTAATTTTTGTGGGTGGGGTGGACATTTTTCGAAAAAAATTTTGATTCCCCCCCACCCTTTCAAATCCAGTCCCCTTTTTTCTAAATATTTTCAAAACTATAACGAAATTGAAAAAAAGCTACGACCCATCTCTAGATCTATTCGAACGGTATATTTCTTAGAATCGAATGGTATATCTCTCATTGATGTAGCTTAAAAACTATAGGAGGAGATAGATTTGCAGTGACTACAAGAGTGAATGTTCAGTAGAGCGCGACAAAGTCCAGAGCGCCTCGAAATAGGCATTCAAGGTGGCATGGATACAAGACTAGACGTTACTGGAGCTAAAATTCAGTCAAGGATGGTGGGAACGACTGCATGAGCACAATCCCACACGATAGCAGCCGGGTAACTAAAGATCAGCGTCTTCAGACCGTCTATTTATGTGCCCGGCTGGTAATTTTCGCCTATCTTAAATGTAAAAGGCATAAATCAACGTACTGAGATGATTTTGGTACCGTTGGATAGGTCAGAATGTCAGCTTTAAGGTGAGACTAAAAACCAGAAAAGTGAAATTTGCGATTTTTGACCCAGAAAATCAGGCGGTAAGGGCTAATGTTACTGGCGCAGCTTCGCCAGACGCTACAGAACAATTTACTCACAAGAACAAAAATGCACATGAGAATGAATAATACGGTAGTATTAATCGAGCAAGAAATGTTAGTGAACGATTTTCATCGTTCATAAGGTTGAGATGATGATGAGTGGGATGTCCATCCTAGCCCTAAAAAATGCTAAGACGACATGGGCCGGCGAATGTTAGGGCTACAACAAGCTAGCACGTAGTACCCAAACCTAGCAAATGCCATTTCCACTTACCACAGTAGAGGTTGGATTGAGAGGAAGGAGTGATATGGCGCGCTCTTTTCCCTAATAGCTACCGCTGTTTCCACTCACCGAAGTTGGGGAGTGGAGGTCGAGGGAGTGTGGGTGTGCGCCCATCATTTGAAGGGAACATCAGCTTCTTGAACTCTACGATAGACTCATTCAAGGACCACAGCTGGCACAGCAGAGACATGTCCACTTGCCGCAGCCCCACCTGTACCAGCAAACCATAATAGTCATCTTGCATCAATTGAAAGATTTTATTACTGTAATTGCATAAGTAATTGCTAAAAAATATATATTTGAGAGCGAATAGTAACCAAAAATTTGGTTGTCACCTGACCAGTGCCACTATTATTGGTTCTTCAAGTGGAACTTGCAATTGGTCAGCCTTGGGAGTTAAATCATTACCCCTTGCCATCTTAAATGCTCGAACCTTTTCTGCAACCCAAACTCCATCTGCAGTGCTATTTTGAAAGCCGAACCAGCCAACAATAGAAAGATAATCTAAATCAGTGAATGAAAGGCAAATGCATGCTCTCATTAACTAATAGTAGTTCTGCTTAGCTTTATTTCAGGATCTATACAGTCTAAATCCATTTACCCAGAGACCTTTAAGGTTTTGCTCAGTATTTTCTTCCTGCAGACTTACCTATAGTCTTAACTAAACAATCCCCACATGAAACCTGCAGTTCTGCTCACAATTTCCTAGTTGACCTCTGGCATTGCTGTTGCTTATTTCCCTGCCAATTGATGCACTTCTGATCACCATTTCCTAGTTAGCCCCTGGCATTGCAGTTTTCTATTTCCCTGCCAATTGATGCAGTTCTGCTCACCATTTCCTTCCTGAGTGTGGCGATCTGTGAGTCGAGGCTTGAAGGTCTGCGAGGTTTGGGTGGAGGCACTGGAGGAGTGGCAGCCTTGCCAGTGCTGGCAGGTGATGAAGCTGTTGTGTTGGTGCCACTTTTAGCACTGCCAGCACCAAACGGGGAGGTACTAGCCCCAAAGGGGGAGTTATTGACACCAAAAGAGGAGTTTGCAGAGAAATTAGAAGGCGGGGTGGAGCGCAATGGGTGTGAAGGTGGGATGTTGTGGTACATCATTGGTGGACTGGTGCACATGCTGGACCCCAAGCTGCTACTACTGCTGCGACGTTGGTGCTTATGAGGCCCTTTGCTGCTGCTACGTGACTGAGGCAGAGGCTGTTGGAAGGCAGGATGCTGCACTTGTTGCATCCAAGGCGGTGCTTGTTGCTGCAGTCGTGTAATGTTGTGATGAGGCAGCACCTGCTGCTGCCAAGCAGGAACCTTGTTTGCCTCAGCTGATGCCTGCATCTCCTGTACAAAACTGTTGGCATAAATGTTGTGCTCTTGTTGATACTGCATTTCATACAGACGTTCCTGAGACCTGCAGCGCTCTTTCTTCTTTGGGTATGCATGCTTCTGAGGGTCACATTGATTTAGCTGCCACTGTTTTTGATGTTGTTGATGCAGCTGCTGTTGCTGTTGGTTGATCTGGAAGCGAGAAGAGTGTTCCTGAGGTAGGCCTTGACCCTGAACAAAAGCTTGTATAATTCGGGGTGATGCAGTGAGGGACCTTGGACTGCTGCGTGGCGAAGCTACATTCAAACCACCGCCACTGATGCCCACACCACTTCCTCCACTGTAGGGCTGAAAGGCGCTGGACACAGAAGATGGAGCCAGTAAGGCTTCAGGCCTAAGGTCTTGGCGAGACTCTGTCCTGGAGTCAGCCCGAGCAGGTGGGCTGTAGCGGTCACTCGGGGTAGGGGAAGACCTGCGGCTCACCAAGTTTAGCAGGCCACTGAGGCTTTTTGGAAGAGGAGGCAGGTTATGGATAGATGCCATGCCTCAAATACCTGTGGTTAAGCAAATAAATAACATCTAGAATACTGCCCTGTAATTAAGGAATGTTTCTGTTGATGCAGTTCATGTAAAGGTTATAATAAAATGCTTTCTATAAGAAGTAACAAATTTATAGCAGCTGGTTTAAAGAAAAGTTGCAAATTCATTTGGTACAACACACTTTGCTAAACCCAGTGTAGACCATGAGATACCATCAAATGGTATAATAAGGAATGGTTTTGAGCTTTTTTCATTAATAAATTCTTACCATGAAACATTTCATAAACAAGTTTGGGCTCATTTTAAGGGGACCGGCTACCCTAAAATTTTCAATTTTGGCGTTTTTCGGTTTTTGTGCTCATCTGAAAGCTGGAATTCTGCTCTTTCCAATGGTACCACTGCCATCGCTGTACGCCAATATTTACGTTCATGACGTCTTGATATTTGTAGGAGGAGATAGATTTTCTAAAGTACCCCTTTTTAGCCGTTTTCTATGAATTTCACGTTTTCTATCAATTTTTTTGAAAAATTCATACAAGCAAAATGTTCTTATTTTTACATTTCACGTATGTATGTGAAGTTTCATGATGATCGAATAATAACTATAGAAGTTTTTCCGGAGGGTAGCCGGTCCCCTTAAAGCTCTTTGCAAGGGCTACCATATGGGGTTTCTAAATATTTTCATTTGCTATTCCTAAGGTGCCATTACCATATCCATACATTACCGTATTACTGATGTGATATTACTGTATCCATGAACATGGCATTGAGCATTTACAACGACTTTGTTCACAGCAAGCTTCATATCAGCAGCCCTATAGCATTTCTTCTGTATCTGTAAGCGCACAGGACAGCTTGTAATTTCGCACTATTTTACATAAACAAAAATAAAAAAGATCGTAAAACAATACCTGCAATGGAAAGGAATATTTTAGTGACAACTACTATATTTTTGGAGAAATAAATCATAGTTTAGGTTAATTACTTTTCAGTTTTCATTCTATGTTGCCTGGTGCACAATTCTATCTATGACATCCTAAGCACAATTTTTTGATGACCGATGATGCATTATGGTACTTTTCTGTTAAGTGAAATTTTTTTTGCTGATCAAGGTAAATGTAATCAAAGGTATTTGTTATTAATTGATTTTTTTGTTAACTGGAGCCTTTGCTAATTGAGGTTCAACGGTAAATGGGTTTTAGGGGTGTCCCATATTACCTTGTCATGCGGAAATGGCTACCATTTGCAGCCATTGGGATATGCAAATTCTGGCAACACGTTTTTAAGCCAACTCCTGTGTGCAACTTTTATGCAAGTAAAATTTTTTAATACAGTAAATATTTTTTTTGCTACCAACCTTAGCAGAGATACTTTTCCAAAATCGCACTCTTCACACTTTTTTTCAGGGATTTTTCAAAGGTAGTATATGTATGATTTTGTAACTTGCTTTATGCTACATAGATAGTAAATATATTAAACTTTATGCCACTATTTTTAGTTGTGCAATATTTTGATTACTTTAGCTGCTACCTATACAACATTTCTACAAAATGTGGGATGACTGTCCTGATTTACCCCGCCCGTCCCTTATTAACCCATTTGACGGTACATACACATAACTTCTATGTCCACATAAACACGAATTTCTTATTGTAAATGACACAATCAATGATTACTCACAATGAATAAAAAATTTTAGCGTTGGCAGCAAGAACTACAAATTAAAAAAAATGAATTGTCTTATAAATATTTGCATTAGTTAAGCATATATCTATAATTTATAGATTTTTAAATAACAAAAAATTTAATATTAACATGGCACTAAAAATTCATAACATTCTTGACTTGACTTTAACAATACAACACTAAATGGCCCTTAGGTCCAGGATGGAATATTTTGATCCACCAAGACCACTTTTTTGATCCAATATCTTTATTTGAGGCAAAAAATGAACCTCTTAAAGGCTTAAAACACATACGCTAATTTGCTCAGTTTGTATAAAGTACATAATCACTTGCAAGTTGTATGCCTGCACCTTTCACTCAACAATTAAAATTAGACTTATAAAAAGTATTAGTTAGTTGAAAATTTGTCTCTTAAGTTGACCGCAATGAACTAAACTTCATTAAGTAATTATAACTATGCTGCAAAGCAGAGTTTTCCATCATGCACACTAAACACGCAATTCAGAGTTCAGACGAGCAGAACTACATATCACGTCGGCTAACGTGCTACTGAATTAAATACCTAGCTTCATTCCTGCCTCCCACTCCTGGTGCATAATCTAGCGGAATGATCATTGCGGAAGGTAACCGAGTCCAACTAATCATTCGTATATTTAGTGCAAGAGAATGATTAATTATGTTTTTCTGATCAAATGAACAAAAATTCAAACCAGTAATTTTGTTACTTTGGCTTGGTTTATTCATAGGAAATATTCTAATGCTTATTTATGAAACTCTATTGAAATATCTTGAATGATGTTTATTTATATCCATAAGAGGGATTAAACAATTGCAAAACCATTTATTATCCTCTAATAAAAATCTTTGCATCAAACTCTTGGACGATGTATCTACGGCAATATTTGTACACCATTAATCAGCATTATCAACAGCCAAACATCAACCAATCGTTGGAAATCACCAAACAATGGCCAACCAATCGTTGGCCACTAATATGTCACATTGTTCCACCCATTACACCCAATAGAACCTAAATAAACTTTGTTAATCGAAATGACAAAAAGTTTATATTACGCTTATGTGATAGTACAATAAATTTTTAAATCTTCTCCAGTCATGAGACTTAAATTCATACTCATAGGTGATATTGAATTTGTGCATTGCGTTATGCAATTTGTAGAATTATAAATTCTAAATAGGTAAAAACTTTTGGAAAATAATTCTGAAAGCATAACATCTATTGAATTCTAATCAGATCATTAATTTTAACATTGTATTTCCAAAAATCAAGTACCGTCAACTGGGGTGACTTCGGCCAATTACACAAGTTTTTGCTGATCAAATTCATACAAAATAGGAATGAAGCATTGCTGGTGATCGTAAATTTGTAAATATATTACTGAAAGGTTCTTCTTTAAATATGTCATGTCTAAATGATGTCACTCTTATCGAAAAATAATTTTATTTTTTTAATTAGCTGGTTGGCCGATGTCACCCCACAATGGGCCAACCACCACATGTGTTAAAACACAGTAAAAATGTAGTAAAATGATTTCATGGCCGAATTCAACCATTAGCAGGGTGACATCGGCCATGTAGGGTGTTTTAAAAAATGATAATCAATGCCACTGTGTATTATAAAAATTGTAACTCAAAGATAAAACTCACATTTGCGAATCATATGCTTCATTAAAGCTGCTTTCTGTCAATTTCAATGGCAGCTGGATGTGAAAGTTTGAAAAAATCTAGTCCTCAAGGGATCTTGAGCATTCTTCAAAAAAACGATGATGCTTGATAGAGGTGCAACCCTTGAACTAACGAAAAGTGCGACCCTGTTTGTCAAGATAATTTTTAACCATAAAAGGCATACCATCTAATGGGAAGCCCCAGTCTGAAAGCAGAATAATGTAGGATACCTACTAAATCTGACTCCTCCCTAGGTGAAAGAGTAGACCGTTCTAAATTTTTTGCATTACGGCCAGCACATTGGTCGCTCAAAGGTGAATGAGGGACTTCACAAATATTAGCAGCTTCTCTTAAGCTAACAGCCCAACACCATCTTTTATCAATTGCAATGCTTTCTTAAACCACTCCACATAATATATCCTATATGGCACAGAATCTAATCTACATTTATAGCTGTGCATATTGTCTGAAAAAAGAAGAAAAATCTATTATTCTAAACATTTATTGGCTGGCCAAAGTCACCCCATTTAGCCCATATACTATGGGGTGACTTTGGCCAGCTAATTTTTCTAGCATATATACCTATTACCGTACATTTGGAGAAAAATGTATAGCCATTGAAATAATCATTATACAAGATACCAAAATAAGTGAAACAAATCTGATCCCAAAATTCTTTATGTATCTCAAAATATTGAAGTTTGCACTCAGCTTTTTTTTTTCTTTACAGTACTGTGGCATTCAGATTGTGTTGGTCAAGCAGGATATAAAATTATTGAAACAAAACAGTTTCCAATCGATAGATAAGAAAAAACTACATTGGATACCATTTTCTTCCAATCACACAACACACCTACAACAGAAAGAGATGGCCGCAAAACAAAATCATAAAAGTTGGCCGAAGTCACCCTGGTGGCCGAATTCACCCCAGTTGACGGTATATCATTTCTTTCAATTTAAAAACATTCTTTTACATCAAAAACAACTAATTTTTTCTTACAGCTTCTATGATGATTGACAAATGACAATCTCACTCGTATAGCTAAACATTTTAAATTAAACAATTTTGTCATTTCAAAGACTCCATTGATTACAAAACTTTAGTTTTCGGAAGTGTATTCAAGAAAAGTTTCTGAAACAGTAGGGACATTTCCATTATCATTCTGAAATAGAAGCGTCATTTCCGTTCTTATATATAAACAGGATTATTAAAATACCTGTCAAATCCATCCATTGTCATTCAATTTGTAATGTATGAATGACAGTTTTACTTTCATTCCTATGATGCTAATTTTTACTGGTTGAAGCTGTAGAATGAAATTAAATTAAAAAATTAATTAAAATTGAATTTTAATAAATTAATTTAATACAGTAGATGGTACATGCTATAGAATTAAATTCTATTAGAAAAATTTTGAATTAAAAATCTGATTGTATTTTTAAATTGAAAATTAATTCTTATAAAATTAAATTGCATTATTAATGCACTATATGGTACATGCTCTATGTTTTATATAATGAAATAGTTTCCCCTTTTGAACAACGAACATTTTCTAAAAGACACAAAACATTCAAAACTTGCAATGGCTGACAAAATCATTCAGAATTTGAAGTGAATTTATTAAAATAAATTCAACATAATAGGGCAAAAAATTGGAAAAAATTCAAATCTGGAAGGTATAAATGGGTTTTTATAATGAAAAAAAAAATTTCAATCATTTAAATTTCATTATGGAATTTGGATCAAGTCTATTTATTGTGAAATCGAACTTGACACAGCCACAACAAAGCGTGTGACACCATCTTGTCATATGTAAACGTAGAAGCATGATGTGAACGCACGCAGTGAAAGAGTGAGTTTATCTCATAATTTTGTGCGATATCAAAAACTTTGTATGGTATTGTCCAATCGTGAGAATTTTTTGCGAATGTGGATGTGTTTTTTTTTTATTTTAGAACATATTAATTGCAAAATTTGTCAACTACCCTACAGATAAATGACTACCGTAGTTAACTTGATTGAGTCGTAGCCAACACGGGATTAGATGTCAAACCATGCGCGATTTCGGAAGCGTGGCAGTTTCTAATGATCTCAGTTTATCAATTTTCACTGCAGTGGAAGGTGGTGTATTGTGGTAGGGTAGGTTTTTTGATAGGTACATTTTCTCATGTTAACATGAGAATATATTAACTATACAGAATTCCACACTGCCAGGATGGAATTAAAAAAATTAAGGTTCATATATTTTTTCCAATTCACTTCCACCACTTTTTCGATCCAAGAATTTTAGTTGACATAGAAAGGATAAAAATAGGGAGGGATTAAAGTTACACTTGGAAGAATCAAGAATGTAGGTTGCAAGTGACTTACAACTTGCAATACTTCAAGATTTCAATCAGGCTAAATTGGTAAATATTAATTTATTATCAATGTGTCTCAAAGTGAAACCCAAAAAATTAACATTTATGAATTAGGGTAAATGCACCATATTCCGATGACCAACATCGTGGGTAATTCTGATACTTCTCAACTTTTTCCTTTATATTAAGCTTTGTCATAGTTCCATCACTTCCACGCATGCGTAGATGGTTGAAATAGTGACGTCATGCTATTGCACGCCAGATTTATGCAAAACACTAGGTTTGGTGGGGAAATGTTAAGATCCTCAGAGCAAAAGTCCACGTCACCCAGTGAGAACATCGAAAAACTTGTCAAAGTTGATAGTTGACCTTGCTTTATCAAATAGTGATAAACTGTTTGTGTTGAAAGAATATTATGGTTTGAGACTTATAAATAAGTCTGTGAATATAATAGGAATCCTTTAAGTATACTTGTATTTGCTGATTTCAAGTGGTAAATAAATTAAGAGATGAATAGGTAAGTTAAAAGAAGGTTTTAGACACATAAAACTAATTCCAATACAGCTCGGAATTAGACACACACAGCTTGTTCCGAGCTGTGTCGTATTCCGATACAGCTCACACAGGGCATTGGAATTACGAATTACAGTTTTGAAGCGCTCTGTCCGTAAGTCTATGGACATCACACCGCGCATTTCAGTGACGTCGGAATTAGTATTACAATATGCCAAATTTAGTCACACACAGCGTTGGAATTCAGAAATTTTGTAGATTTTTAATTCTAAAGGCTTTTAAATAAATATGGCAACAGTTTGTAACATTTTATCATAGCTGGTGCATAGTGTGGTGTTTTGAGAGTGACGTAAAGCAATCAGAACTTGAGTTGTGCATACGGTGATCTTTTTATAGCCATTCATTTCTTGCTACATCCTCAAAGTGTTGAAATATAGTGTTTACCCTAATAACAAATCCCCCCACCAATAAGAGTTGAACTCAATATGATGCATCATGAAGCTATTTTGCAAGAGTAAAATCTCATATGCGTTCCTCAGTGAAAGCTAATGAGGGAGAGGGACTGCATTTGCAGGTTGGCTGTCAGCAATTCCGCTTTTAGAAAGTTGAGGCCTTGCCGCCGCCTTGGCAGTATGAAGTGGCAACAAGCGGTAATATTACAGCTGGCAATGCCGCATTCACAATGCAACCATAACATCATGGTATGTAAGCAATGTAGTATTACAGTCAGTGTGGAAATCTAGAGGAATATTAAATTTTATAAATTAACCAGTACACATAGCAATGCCTTGGGCAGTTGGGCTTGGCCTTGACTGAAGATGGCCTAGCACTATCAAGTATACTGACAAAGTAGCAACTGTGAATGATAAAAAATGTAGCATTCCATGAAACCAGAGACAAGTCAGACAACCCGTAGCAAAGATAGGCAAGGTGACCATTTACTTCTCATTACTTGGTTAAGATGAGGCGAGTCACCGTCTTGAGTATTGGCGCCCCCAATCCGCATTCTTCAGGGTGCATTAAATGTTGTTGAGCATGTTAGTGGCTTGGAGGTATTTGATGATCAGTTCAGCAGGGAATTCAGAGGTCATAAGCGAAGACAAGCAGAAAGGAATCGAGAGGCGAGCGCATGCAGATTTCAGCTGGTCACGTTGAGGAGACAGTACCGAACAGCTGATGAAGAGGTGTTCAAGGGTGAGGCGGCTCTGACATGTTGTGCACTGGAGTGGGGGGGATCTTGAGAAGTGATGGCCGTGAGTTAATAGGCACACTCCTAGCCGGAGCTGCGTGATTGTGACTTGGTGAGGCCGAGGGAGAGGTTGCTGAGTTAGTGGGCCTAGTATTGGCTTGAAGGAAGTCAGTTCTTGTGGTTGTTCAGTCCATGCTCTCTGCCATATGCTGCGAAATGAGTGTGTGATGAGTCTTCTCACGTCAGCAGAGCTATAGGGCATCTGGGTGATTTGGGCAAGCTCCAGTGAGGCACGGGCAAGTCCGTCAGCAGCTTCATTGCCTTTTATTCCAACGTGTCCAGGTACCCACTCCAAGGTAAATTTGTTCGGTATTGTAGTCATAAGCAGGTTTTGTATCCAAGGCACCAAGTGATGTCTGGAAGGGTTGGCTGATCGGAGGCAGGCGATGCAAGCAAGGGAGTTGGTAAATATTACAAATTTGCCCGTTTTTTCTGCAGCAAATTTTATTGCAAAATATATTGCATACAGCTCTGCTGAGAACACTGAAGTGGCAGGTGGTAGTCGGGCTTTAATTTGGAATAATGGGCTGTAGATTCCACATCCGGATCTGCAGTCGCTCACAGAGCCATCTGTGTAAACTTGGTGGTGAAGAGGGTATTTATGCTCCAGTAAGTCCTTAAAGGCTTGCTGCCATTGCTCTTGTGAGGTTTCTTCTTTGTGTTGTACAGCTAGTGTGGCAAAGGTTCTGATTCTGGCTGGGATGTATCGTGCTTGCATGGGCACTGTGGGGATATCCTGTGCCTTCAGTTGGAATTTTCTAAAGCCCTGATATGCTCAGCCTGCAGCTGGTAGTGGTCATGCAAGGTGTTCATATAATGCATAGGGGTGGTAGTTGAGTAGCAGGAGTCTTGCTGGGTGACGTGGTATGGTGAGGGCGTGGGTACAGTACATCAGTAGAATCTGTTGTCTTCTTAGGTTGAGTGGCATCAGGTCTGCCTCTGCCTCCAACTTTACTTCGTGTCGCCATGTATTGTCTGAGTAACTCTGTATATTGATATAGTACGCAATGCAATAATGAGCCCGTCATTGAAGAGTGACATTTACGTGGGATTTGAAATAAATGCTGATTGTTATTAAACCATGAAACAGAATCAAGATGTCCAAGTGTTTAAGGATAGTTTTAATTATTATTATTATCTTAAACAGAGGAAATTCTTGCCGGAATTAGAGTCTACAAAATTCATGCGTCAATAGGCACCGCGCTTGGTGATCTTGCCACCACCACCACTGTCTCTTATACACATCTAGATGTGTATAAGAGACAGAATCAAGTGTTNGGACTACAGCTGCTGCAGGACTACAGCTGCTGCAGGACTACAGCTGCTGCAGGATCATCACAGCGCACTTCGTTGATGCACAACAATTAATTTTTCGCAGGCTGCACCGCCAGGCCTTCAGGTGCAGACAAACTTACGTCACGCGGCGCCCGACGGGGCACCGATAATTCCAATGAAAATTATTTATACCCTAAAGAAGCAAAACGTACTTATTTTACCGGTACACCCCTTAGCTGGTCCGGAGCACTCCCTGTCCCGATGCCCCCTGTACCGGTACACCCCTGTACTGGTGCATCCCCTCTACCGGTGCTGGGTTCACGTGGTGCATTCTGATCCTTCAGTTCGATGATACTTTTTTGTGGTGCGTTCGTAAACTACGTTTACGCCACACATAATTTTCTGCATCTGTTTGCTCCCTAATCTACTAACACATTCGTATATATGATTGTTACAGAGAAATAAAGTGGTTCACCTAATAGAGGAGTTATTATCGAAGCTTGAGTATTGCATCAATTGAGTTAACCAGCTTTTTTCCAACACTAACCGGCCTAAGTGCCGTATGTTCATATCGCATCAGAAAAGACCTGCGATGCAAATCAATGAGTTATTAACACGCAATGCGAGTTGTAACCTGTACTAAATGCCCATATTTTCATTACTAATACCTGCAATAAGGCTGTAATTATTTCTGAACCATGCACTAATGATTGAGATGTCCCAGGACTGTTAATTCAGCCGATGGTCAAACCGAAAAGTTTGTGGTTCTCCGCCAATCACAAAATTCACGAGAATTTTGCAATTTCCAGCGTTTTAGGAGATAATGCGGGGGCTGGTGGCCATTCCGTGAGCCGAGATGGGACAGGAAATTCCCATTCCCGAGTTCCAGCAAGCGAGGCGCGTTCCCGGAATTGCATCTCGAATTAAAATGCTAACGCGGGAAGAGGAGAGCATAGCTTATATAGGCTCGCATATTGGGTCACGGATTTGGTCCTTTTCAATTTATGGGACTTGCGAATGAACTTTATTCGTTATTGTTATTGTTCCTTATTCTTTGTAACGCGATTGGCGCTGTACAAACATTCAATGAGAAAGGAAAATCTGAAATAACTTATTAGCATTCCCAACGTACAAGACCAAAAGATGAGAATTTCGAGGGAAAAACTTCCTCCGCAATCTGTTTTCTCGTCACATTGAAGTGCAATTTAAAATAGTTATAATACTCTTCTCTTGCTTTTGTACAATGAATAACTTCATTCAGTCGTATCGTAGTTGGAAGTAGTGAATTAAGCAAGTTGAACGTTGAGATTTTTTATTGAAAAGATGAGTGGATTGAATTTAAACTTGAATTTGAAACCTTAAAATGCATGTTATCTTGGAGCCGCGGGAAGGAATTGTTTCACTAAAAATAAAATCTTAGCGGTAATAAATGGCTGGAAAGGCTCGCTATTTGGCTTAAATTCTAAATAGAGCTTGTGTTGGAGCCGCATACACTTAAAATTGGATGAGTAAATTTAAATTGGAATAAATCCGATAACTGAAGTCTGTAGCATCGCTAAAACAACAACAATTAAGCGTAGATTTGAGCGAACTTAATAAAAGGAAATAAAATCGGGCACATAAATAAATCACAGAACAAGGAAGATTATTATACTTGTAGTTGATTGCTGGTGACGTAGCAGAAGCAGATAACAAACCCAGGCGTTGTTAGGGCCATGGTTGAATAATTCAACCGTGGCTACGGCGGTGCATTAGGGCGAACTTTTCATTTCCACAAATCAGGCTCTGACCTTAACTACCCTAACATTAAACCCTAGATTGAAATAAAAATTTAGTCTTATTCTAGCGAAACAATGATTAAAGGATGAACAAAATTAAGAATCGGTTGGAAATTTCCCAAGTAGCACAACTGCTGTAACCTTGTAGTGTAGAATGTACAGCATGGCAGGTACAGCAAGTGGCATGGCAGGTACAGCAAGTGGCATGGCAGGTACAGCAAGTGGCATGGCAGGTACAGCAAGTGGCATGGCAGGTACAGCAAGTCTGCTGCTTCCGCGCCTTCCAATAATGGTGGAGTCTTTGGGTCTCCCTTCTGCAGAAGGGTTGTCATTTTCATGACGACCCTCCATTTAGGAGGTGACGGAGGTATCCTCTCTTGTCTTCTGGGTGGCGGTTTAGAATTTTAGATTCACTTCTCAAGGGTATAAGAGACAAAAGTTTTCAGTTAGTAAAATTTAACGAACACACACCGTTTGGAATCCGGCAGATTTGGTCTCAATAGAATCAGCAATTTATCACCACCTTTCACTGTGAACTCTCGATTGAAACTGTACAATAAACTATTGCAATATATCACAGCTGTTTACAACGTCCAATCCGACGCTTCCACTTTTGGACTAAACAACGGAATAATTAGAAAGTTGCGCGGAAGAGGTTTCATCTATATCTTTGAATATAATGGCTTTTTAGAAGAACTGCACTCTTTTTCCCACAGGTCTATTTTGGCACTTGAACATGACTATTAAAGGTATTTTCTAGGTAGACTAACAGGAACTTTTCGTGTTCCTGAGTGCTTTAGTGCAGATCCTTTTGGATGGCATGCGGGTTTAAGCGCTGTCAGTAGCATAAAACTTCAGCAAAAAATTACTTGTCATGATGAAAATGTGTCCTCTACTTTTGCAAGTTTACTCCCACCAAGCAACGCACATGCTCTTAAAATCCATATGTCATGCTCAGCGTCGCGAGTCTCATCTGTCGAGCACGGACAGGCATCATTACAGCGGCCACCCCTGTGCAAGAGGTGGCTGATGGCTCAGTGCCAAAAATTCCATCGTGCCCCCACGAAAAATAGCAAGGCGAAAAGAAGGTAGCGAGACAAAAATCTAACTAAAAATTGGCCACTATTTTGGAACAAAAATATCTGCAAATACCCTCAATGCGACACTAAAATAATTTGCGTGAGAAGATAATGACTTATATGCAAGATATATTATATGATGGTACATTGAGCAGTTACAATTCCAAATAGCTTTAAGGCACTCTTATGGACCATGCTTTCTTGTTGATCTCCATCAAATTCGGACGGTTGAGGCTGCATTTAGATTCGAACGTGGCAATAACAGAGCAAATCTTACAATCTTTTGAACTGCCCTCAGACCGGCTGATCCATTTGCCGTAAACTGCAGCATTGAGACAAGCGAGCGCTCGCATCTACAGAAGTGACCGAGGGACTGGCGGCAACAGCTGGGCTCGCGTAGTTGAAGGCTGTTATTCACGGAGTTGTAGGCTGTTATTCACGGAGTTGTAGGCTGTTATTCACGGAGTTGTAGGCTGTTATTCACGGAGTTGTAGGCTGTTATTCGCGTAGTTGTAGGC
The DNA here is from genome assembly GCF_000764305.2 of Hyalella azteca. Lineage (NCBI taxonomy): Eukaryota > Metazoa > Arthropoda > Malacostraca > Amphipoda > Hyalellidae > Hyalella > Hyalella azteca. Next base: position 126,345 of record NW_025938997.1, on the reverse strand, counting down.
TGTAATTCACGGAGTTGTAAGCTGTTATTCAAGGAGTTGTAGGCTTTTATGTTCGTAGTTGTAGGCTGTTATTCACGTAGTTGAAGGCTGTTATTCACGTAGTTGTAGGCTGTTATTCACGTAGTTGAAGGGTGTTATTCATGTAGGTGGAACGAGCCCCAGAAAACCTTTTAATTGTCAACCCGAAGGTCAGTGCGGTTTTGTTCACTGCAATCCTAATTTAAATACGTCCACACCGTGAGTTTGACAGATAATTCATACAGAAATGGGCAATCGGGTTATTGAAAAAAACTGTAGAATTTTCTCGCTTCCAACCGCCTCCAGGGAGCGGTACAAAACAACTGCTTCGATCAAAATATTTTTGGGGGGTTTGAAGCTCGTTTCCAGGAAACTGGATCAATAAAGAGTATAATTTTATCTAATCGTTTCTTTATTTTTCATGGATATCTCGCAACATAGAATCCTGCTCAATATTGAAATAATTTCGAATTCCTTTCCGGGCATAAGCACGCCAGAGGGCGTGAGATGTCAAGTTTTACGGCCACAGTAGCAGATATTAACAGCCACTGCACAAATTGGTCCCCACTTGACTCGTATTTACCCATAAAGATTCTACAACCCTTCTATAGTATGAACGCCTTCAAGACCAGTCTAGACGAAGCTATGCAGGAGCATATGTTCAGTCTTAAAATGCCTAGCAAATTACGGACCAGGCAATAAGTCCAGCAGCTATCTCAATCAATGGTCAGCTATGGAAAGATCGGGTTCCAAAGGCCAGATCCCTTGTGAATCAAGTCACGAAAAGTTCAAGAATCGGCAACAGGCCTATTTCTTCAGTGCCGACACTTCTATTCTATTCTACACTTTCCACGACTCTGCACCTAACCTGAACTTACAATACCTAACAACTCGTTCATTGGCGGCGAGAAGACGGAAAGGTGGGGTAGAGTGAGGTTATATGAGTTTTGTATATGTGAAGTCGAGGATAAAGACAGCCAGTCCTGTCCGGTGAGAGTTTGGTCAGGTTAACGGCGAGAGTTTGGTCAGGTTTACGGTGAAAGTTTGGTCAGGTTTACGGTGAGAGTTTGGTCAGGTTTACGGTGAGAGTTTGGTGCACCAATGAGAGTTTGGTGCACCAAAGGTGAGAGTTTGGCACCAATGGCACAGATGGTGCGTGGCACCAAAGGCACAGATGTTGTGTGGCACCAAAGGCACAGATGTCGCGTGGCACCAAAGGCACAGATGGTGCGTGGCACCAAAGGCACAGATGTTGCGTGGCACCAATGGCACAGATGGTGCGTGGCACCAAAGGCACAGATGTTGCGTGGCACCAAAGGCACAGATGGTGCGTGGCACCAAAGGCACAGATGT